>NW_027288574.1:0-182500 GCF_037038585.1 Patagioenas fasciata | reverse complement strand
CACACCCAGCTCAGCACCGGCAGTCGAGGTGCAGGAGGAGCTGTGCTTCAGTGCCGATCACTTCTGAAGCAGCTCGAACTCCTTCATATGCTGCCAGTATCTCCTTTTCAGTTGCAGTACAGTTGGCCTCAGATCCTTTGTATCCTCGACTCCAAAAACCTAAGGGTCGACCTCGGGTTTCTCCTGGTGCTTTCTGCCAGAGGCTCCAGGTATGTCCATTATCTCCGGCTGCGGTGTAGAGCACATTTTAAACATCTAGTCCAGTTCGAACTGGTCCAAGGGCCACCGCATGAGTTATCTCACGCTTCATTTGTTCAAAGGCTTGTCGTTGTTCAGGGCCCCACTCAAATTGGTTCTTTTTTACGAGTCACTCGATAGAGAGGCTCACAATGTGGCTGTAGTCAGGAATGTGCATTCTCCAAAAACCTACAACGCCCAAGAAAGTCTGTGTCTCCTTTTTATTAGTAGGTGGAGACATTGCTGCAGTTTTGTTGATCACCTCCATTGGGATCTGACGACGGCCATCTTGCCATTTTATTCCTAAAAACTGGATCTCCCGTGCATGTCCCTTGACCTTGCTTCGTTTTATGGCAAAACCAGCATCCCAAATAATCTGAATTATTCTCTCACCTTTTTTGAAGACTTCTTTCGCTGTGTCGCCCCATACGATGATGTCATCAATATACTGCAAGTGTTCTGGAGCTTCACCTTGCTCCAGCGTGGTCTGGATCAGCCCATGGCAGATGGTAGCACTGTGGTCCCTGGGGTCATTGGTTGGGTCATGGAGTCACTGGTTGGGTGATGGGGTCATTAGTTGAATAATGGGGTCATTGGTTGAATGATGGGGTCATTGGTTGGGTCATGGGGTCACTGATTGGGTGATGGGGTCATTGGTTGAATGATGGGGTCATTGGTTGGGTTGTGGAGTCACTGATTGGGTGATGGGGTCACTGGTTGGGTTCAGGATTGGTTGGTTGGATGATGATGATGGTGGTTGGATGATGATGGTGGTGGTTGGATGATGATGGTGGTGGTTGGATGATGATGGTGGTTGGATGATGATGGTGCTCTATGCCAAGGATGCACGGAGCATCTGGGCCAGTCCCAAGGGGATGCTTTTGGATATTGGGGTGCAGGGCTTTGGTGTGAAGGTTCGGGAGACAGACTTTTGGGTGCAGGGATTTGGGCACCAAGAGTTCTGGGTGCAGCATTTGGGTCTGCAGGGTTCAGGTGTTCAAGACCTGGGGGTGCAGGACTTGTGGGCTGGAGGATTTGAGGGTGCAGGGATTTGGGGTGAGGGATTTCAGGGTGCCAGTTATGGGGGGGAAGGATCTGGGGTACAGGTTTTGGGGGTGCAGGGTTAAGGGGTTTAGGATTTTGGGGTGCACAGTTTAGGGTGCACGTTCTGGGCATGTATGATTTGAGAGTGCAGGGCTTTGGGGTACAGGATTTGGGGTGCAGGGTTTTGGGGTCAGGATCTGGGGGTGCAGGGTGTTGGGGAGAAGGATTTGGGGGTGCAGCATTTTGAAGTGCAGGGTTTGGAGGAGGGAGGTTTTGGGGGTGAAGGATTTGGTGGTGCTGGTTTTGGGGGTGCAGTGTTAAGGGCGTGGAGGATTAGTGGTGCAGGATTTGTGGGGTTCAGGATTTGGGGCTGCAGGGTATGGGAGGGAAGGATCTGGGGCTTCAGGATTTGGGGGTGCACTGTTGGGGGTGCAGGGTTTAGAAGTCAGGTCTAAGAGTGCAGAGTTTGGGGTGCAGGGATTTGGGGGGAAATTTAAGGTTGCAGAGTGTGGGGTGCACAGGACTGGGGCACAGGATTTGGGGGTGCGGGGTTTCAGGGTTCAGGATTTGGAGGTGTGGAGTTTTGGGGTGCAGGGGATGGGGTGAAGGATTTGAGGCTGCAGGGCGGTGGGGGAAGGATTTGGGGGTGAGAGATTTGGGGTGCAGGATTTGGGGGTGCAGAGTTTTGGGAGGCAAGGATCTGGGGCTGCCGGATTTGGGGGTTCAGTGTTTAGGGCAGCACAATCTTGGGGTGCAGGGGTCTGCACTGAAGGGTTTGGTAGAGCAGGATTTGGGGGTGCAGGACTTTCGGGTGAGGTTTGGGGGTGCAGGGTTCATGTGTTCAGGAACTGGGGGTGCAGGATTTGAGGGTGCAGGGCTCTGGGTGCAGAGTTTGGGAGTTCAGGGTTTGGGGTGCAGGGTTTTTGGCAGGAGGATCTGAGGGTGCAGGATCTGGGGGGCAGGATTTGGGGTTCAGCATTTTCAGTGCAGGTTTTGGGGGGACTTGATTTTAGGGTGCTCGCTTTGGGCTGCAGGATCTGGGTGCAGGATTTAGGGTTCGGGGTTCAGGGATGCAGTGAAGTGCGGGATCTGGGGTGCTCGATTTTGGGGTGCAGAGTCTTGCAGGAAGGATCTGGGGGTGCAGGGTTTAGGGTGCAGAATTTGGGGGTGTAGGGTTTTAGGGAGAAAGGCTTGGGGGTGCAGGTCTAGGGGGGTAAAATTTGGGGGCAAAGGGTTTGAAGGAGCAGGATTTGGGGTGCAGGATTTGGGGGTGCAGGGTTTGGGCGTGCAGTGCTAAGGTGGTGGAGGGTGCAGGGTTTGTAGTGAAGGTTTTGGGGTGCAGGATCTGGGGGTGCAGGATTTGGGCATGAATAGTTTCGGGGTGCAGGATTTGAGGATGCAAAATCTGATGGTGCAAGGTTTGGGTGTTCAAGATGTAGGCGAGCAGGATCTTGGGTTTTGGGGCACAGGGCTGGGTGAGGCCAGATTTGGGGTGCAGGTCTGGGTGAGGGATCTGGGGGTGCAGGGTTTGGTAGTGCAGGAATTGAGGGTGCAGAGTTTGGGCGACAGGGCTTGGGGGAGCAGGAGTTTGGGGTTCAGAACCTGTGGGTGCAGAGTTTGGGGTGCAGAACCCGTGGGTACCGGGTTTGGGGAGGCAGAATTGGGGGTGCAGGGTTTTGGAGTTCAGGACATGGGGTTGAGGATTTGGGGGTGCAAGGTTTGGAAGTGCATTGATTAGGGGGAAGGATTTAGGGTGGTGGGATTTGGGGGCACGGGGTTTGGGGGTCAGCATTTGGGGGTGCAAAGCTTAGGGGGCAGCGTTTTGAGTGCAAGTTGGGGGAGGACTTGATTTTAGGGTGCAGGGTTTGGGGTGCGAGTTTGGGGATGGCAGCATTTCGGGTATACAGTTTGGGGGTGCAGGGTTTTGGGGAGCAGTATCTGGGGGTACAGGATTATGGGATGTGCAGGGTTTGGGGGCGCAGGGTTCAGGGTTGCAGGGTTTGGTATCACAGGTTTGAGGGGTTCATGGCTTGGGAGGAAGGATTTGGGGGTGCAGAATTTAGGGGTGCACGTTTTAAGGGTGCAGAGCTTAGGGGGAAGAATCGGAGATGTAGGGGTTTTGGGGACATTATCTGGGGGTCAGGATTTGGGGTGCAGGGTTTTGAGGTGCAGGGTTCAGGTGTTCAGGGTTTGAGGAAAGGATCTGGAGGTGCAGGGCTTTGGAGTGGAGGATTTTGGGGTGCAGGGTTAGTTGGGATTTGGGGTTGCAGGGATTTGGGGTGCAGGGTTTGGTGGTGCATTGGTTTTGGGGGTGGAGGACTGGGGGACACAGGGTTTCAGGGTGCAGGATGTGGGGGTGCAGGATTTGGGAGTGCAGAGTTGGGGGGCAGAATTTTTGGTGCAGGGCTTTGGGGTACAGGACTTGGGGGTGCAGGGGTTTGGGTGGGGAATTTGGGGTGCAGGGTGTTGAGGAAGGATCTGGGGGTGCATTGTTTGGGGGGCTGGATGAGGAGGTGCACGATTTAGGGCTGCAGAGCCTGGGGGGCAGGGGTTTGTTGGCAGAATGTGGGGCTGCGGGGTTCTGGGGTGCAGAGTTTGGGAGATCAGGGGTTTGGGGTGCAGGGGTTTGGGGGGAAATTTAACGTTGCGCAGTGTGGGTTGCATTGGTTTTGGGGTGAAGGATTTGGGGGTGCGGGGTTTGGGGGTCAGGATCTGGGGGTGAAAGGCAGTGGGGAAGGATCTGGGGGTGAGATATTTGGGGTGCAGGGTTTGGGATGCCAAGTTTGGGGTGAAGGGTTTGGGGGCAAGGATCTGGGGTGCAGGATTAGGGCAATCAGGGCTGGGGGGATAAGTTTGTGTGGGGCAGAATTTCGGGGTGCAGGGTCTGGGTGGGCAGGATTTCGGGGGATCCGGGCTTGGGAGTGCAGGATTTTGGAGTACAGGGTTTGGGGTTGCAGGCTTGGGGAGGCAGAATTTGGGGGTGCAGGTTTGGAAGGGTCAGGACCTCGGGGGGCACAGTTTGGACAGCACAATGTGGGGTGCAGGATTTGGGAGAGAAGGATCTGGGGGGGCAGGGTTTGCGCTGAAGGGTTTGGTAGGGCAGGGGTTGGGGGAGCAGGATTTGCGGGTTCAGAACCTGAGGGTGCAGGGTATTGGGGAGCAGGATCTAGAAGGGCAGGGTTTGGGGGTGCAGGATTTTGGGGAGCAGAGTTTGGGGGTTCATGACGTGGGGATGGAGGAATTCGGGGTGCAGGGTTTGTGGGTGCAGGGTTCACATGTTTAGGACCTGGGGGTGCAGAATTTAGGTGTGCAGGGGTCTGGGGTGCTGGGTTTTGGGGTGCAGGATCAGGGGGTGCAAGGTTTGGAAGTGCAGGGTTTTGGGGCGCAGGGTTTGGGAAATCAAGGTTTGGGGTTCCAGGATTTGGGGGTGCAGTGTTAGGGGGTGAATGCTTTCGAGGGGCAGGGTTTGGGGGTGTATGATCTGGGGGTGAAGGGTTTCAGGGTGCAGGGTCAGGGGGAAGGATTTGGGGGGCAGGGTTAGGTGGGATGTGGGGCTGCAGGGTTTAAGTGTGCAGGATTTTGGGATGTAGGGGTTTGTAGTGCAAGGTTCGGTAGGGCAGGATTTGGGGGTGCAGGGCTTTGGGGTGAGGGATTTCAGGGTGCCGGGTTTGGGAGGGAAGGATCTGGGGGTACAGGTTTTGGGGCTTCGGGCTTTTAGGGTGCAACTTGTGGAGTACGGGGTTTCAGGGTGCAAGGTTCAGTGGTGCAGGGGTTTGGGGGTGAAGGGTTTGGGGAGACAGAATTGGGGGTGCAGGGTTTGGGATTGCAGGGTGTTGGGGGAAGGATCTGGGGGTACAAGGTTTGGGGTAGCAGGGTTTTGGGGAGCAGGGTTTCGGGGTCAGGCTTTAGGGGGACAGGGTTTGGGGGGCAGGGCCGGGAGGGATGATTTGGGGGTGCAGGGTTTAGGGCAGCAGGATCTTGGGGTGAAGGGGTTTGGGGTGAAGGGTTGTGTAGGACAGGATTTGGGGTGCAGGTTTTTAGGGTGCAACTTGTGGGGGCAGGATTTGGGGTACAGGGGTTTGGGAGTGCAGGTCTTGGGAAGGCAGAATTGGGGTGTAGATTTTGGGTGTTCAGGACCTTGGGGTGCAGGGTTAAGGGGTGCAGGGTTCTGGGGTGCAGTGTTCTGGGGGTGCAGGGTTAAGGGGTGCAGGACTTGGGGTTGCAGGAGGCAGGATCTGGGGCGCAGCTTTTGAAGTTGCAGGTTTTGGGGGTGCAAGATCTGGAGAGTCAGGATTTGGGGTGCACTGTTTGGGGGAGCATGGTTTAGGGTGCACAAGTTTTGGGAGTGCGTGATTTGAGAGTGCAGGGCTTTGGGGTGCAGGATCTGGGGGTGCAGGGTGTTGGGGAGAAGGATTTGGGGGTGCAGCATTTTGAAGTGCAGGGTTTGGAGGAGGGAGGTTTTGGGGGTGCAAGATTTGGTGGTTCAGGTTTTGGGGGTGCAGTGTTAAGGGGGTGGAGGATTAGGGGTGCAGGGTTTGGGGGTTCAGGATTTGGGGCTGCAGGGTATGGGAGGGAAGGATCTGGGGCTTCAGGATTTGGGGTTGCACTGTTTGGGGTGCAGGGTTTAGAAGTCAGGTCTCAGAGTGCAGGGTTTGGGGTGCAGGGGCTTGGGGGGAAATTTAAGGTTGCAGAGTGTGGGGTGCACAGGACTGGGGCACAGGATTTGGGGGTGCGGGGGTTCAGGGTTCAGGATTTGGAGGTGTGGAGTTTTGGGGTGCAGGGTATGGGGGTGTAGGGCTGGGGCTGCAGGCTTTGGGGGGAAGAATATTGGGGTGCATGGTTTAGGGGCACAGGGGCTTGGGGGGAACGATTTGGGGCTGCAGGGTTTGAAGTGCAGGGTTTAAGGGGGCAGGGTTTGAAGTGCAAGGTTCGGTGGTTCGGGATTCTGGGGTGCTGGGATTTGAGGTGAAGGATCTGGGGGTGCAGGATTTAGAGGTGCAGGATCTGAGGATGCAGGATCTGGGGAGCAGGACCTTGGGGAGCAGCACCTTGGGGTGAGGGTTCGGGGTGCAGGGTTTGAGGGTGCAGGGTTTCGGGGTGCAGGGTTCGGGGTGCAGGGTTTGAGGGTGCAGGGTTTCGGGGTGCAGGGTTCCCGTGTTCAGGGAGTGTGGCTGCCAGGTTCGGGGGCACAATTTGCAGGTGCAGGGTTTGAAGGTTCAGGACTTGAGGCTGCAGGATGTGGGGGTTCAAGGTTTGGGGTGCAGGGTTTGGGGGTGGATGATTAGGGGGTGCAGACTTTGGAATTCAGGATCTTGGGGTGCAGGGGTCTGCACTGAAGGGTTTGGTAGAGTAGGATATGGGGGTGCAGGACTTTAGGGTGGGGTTTGGGGGTGCAGGGTTCATGTGTTCAGGAACTGGGGGTGCAGGGTTTGAGGGCTTTGGGTGCCGAGTTTGGGAGTTCAGGGTTTGGGGTGCAGGATTTTTGGCAGGAGGATCTGAGGGTGCAGGATCTGGGGGGGAGGATTTGGGGTTTCAGGGTTCAGGGATGCATTGGTTTGAAGTGTGGGATCTGGGGTGCCCTATTTTGGGGTGCAGAGTCTTGCAGGAAGGATCTGGGGGTGCAAGAATTGGGTGAGCAGGATATGGGGGTGTAGGGTTTTAGGGTGAAGGGCTTGGGGGTGAAGGTCTTAGGGGACAAAATGGGAGGGCAAAGGGTTTGGAGGAGCAGGATTTGGGGGTGCAGGATTTGGGGGTGCAGGATTTGAGTATGGCGTGTGGGGAGGCAGGATTGGGGGGGCTGCATTTGGGGTGCAGGATTTGAGGGTTCAGTGCTTACAGTATCTGGATCTGGGGGTGCAGTTTTTGGAGGTGCAGTTTGGGTGAGAAGGATCTGGGGATGCAGGATTTGGGGGTGCAGGGTTTGGGGGTGCAGGGTGTTGAGGTGTAGGGTTTGGGGGGCAGGATCTGGGGGTGTGGGATTTAGGGGTGTAGGGTTGGGGGTGAAGGGTTTGGGGGACAGAATTTTGAGGTGAAGGGTTTGTCAGTACAGGGTCTTGGGGTGAGGGGGTTTGGGGTGAAGGGTTGGGTAGGGCAGGATTTGGGGGTGCAGGACTATGGGCTGAGGGTTTGGGGTTGCAGGGTTCACATGTTCAGGAACCAGGGTTGCAGGGTTTTGGGGTGCAGGGTTGGGGGAATATTTGAGGTACAGGATTTGGGGTGTAGGGTTTGGAGGTGAAAGAATTTGGAGGTTCGTGGTTGGGGCACGCAGAGTTAGGGGCTGCAGGATCTGGGGTGCAGGGTTTGGGGGGCACTGTTTTGGGGGGAAGGATTTGTCGGATACAGGGTTTAAGGCTTTAGGATTTGGAGATGTAAAATTTTGGGGTGCAGGAGGTGCAGGGTCTGGGGTTGCAGGATTTGGGGTGCAGTGTGTGGGGGTGCAAGATCTTGGGGTGTACGAGCTTTGGGTGTGGGATTTGAAGGAAAATTATTTGGGGGTGCAGGGACTGGGGGTGTAGGGTTTTGGGGTTGCTGTGTTTGGAGATTTGTGACTTGGGTGTCAAGGATTTGGGGTGCAGGGTTTGAAGTGCAGGGCTAAAGGGGGCAGGATTTGGAGGTGCAAGATTTGGTGGTCTGGGGTACTGGGGTGCAGGGTTTTGGGGTGCGGGATTTTGGGGTGCAGGTTTCACGTCTTTAGGAACTGGGCGGGGAGGGTTTCTTGGTGCGGACTTTTGAGTGCAAGTTTGAGGGGCCTTGATTTTGGGGTGCATGGTTTGGGGGGCAGGATTCCGGGTGTAAGGTTTTGAGGTGCAGGACTTGGGGGTGCAGGTTTCACACGTTAAGGAACTGGGGCTGCAGAGGTTGGGGGTGCAGCGTTGTGGGCTGCAGGGTTGAAGGGTGCAGGATTTAGGGGTACAGGTTTTGGGGGTGCAGGAGCTGGGGGTGCAGACTGTAGGGATCAGAATTTGGGGGTGCAGGGTTCTGGGGTGCAGGATCTGGGTGAGCAGGCTGTTGGGGTACAGAACCTTGTAGTTCAGTGTTTAGAGGCAGGATTTGGGGGTGCAGGGTTTGGGGTGAGGGGTTCAGGTGTTCAGCACCTGGGGGTGCAGGACCTGAGGGTTGGAGGATTTGGGGGTGCAGGAGTTTGGGGGTGCAGGGATATGGGTGCAACTTGTGGGGTGCAAGGTTTTGGGTATAGGGTTTTGGGGTGCAGAGTTTTGGGGGGGAGGATTGGGGGAGCAGGGTTTTGGGGTGCAAGGTTCAGTGGTGCAGGGTTCTGGGGGTGCAGGGTTTAGCGCCAGAATTGGGGGTGCAGGGTTTGGGATTGCAGGGTGTTGGGGGAAGGATCTGGGGGTACAAGATTGGGGGTAGCAGGGTTTTGGGGAGCAGGGTTTCGGGGTCAGGCTTTAGGGGGACAGGGTTTGGGGGGCAGGGTTGGGAGGGATGATTTGGGGGTGCAGGGTTTAGGGCAGCAGGATTTTGGGGTGAAGGGGTTTGGGCTGAAGGGTGGGTAGGACAGGATTTGGGGGTGCAGGATTTTAGGATGCAACTTGTGGGGGCAGGATTTGGGGTACAGGAGGTTGGGGGTGCAGGGTTTGGGGTGTAGGATTTAGTGGAGCAGGGAATGGGGGTGAAGGTCTTGTGGAGGCAGAATTGGGGGTGCAGATTTTGGGTGTTCAGGACCTGGGGGTGCAGGATTTGGGGATGTAGGTTTTGGGGGGTAGATTTTGGGGTGCTGGGTTCGGGACATGGGTCTGGAGGATTTGGGGGTGCAGGGTTAAGGGGTTTAGGATTTTGGGGTGCACAGTTTAGGGTGCACGTTCTGGGCCTGTATGATTTGAGAGTGCAGGGCTTTGGGGTACAGGATTTGGGGTGCAGGGTTTTGGGGTCAGGATCTGGGGGTGCAGGGTGTTGGGGAGAAGGATTTGGGGGTGCAGCATTTTGAAGTGCTGGGTTTGGAGGAGGGAGGTTTTGGGGGTGAAAGATTTGGTGGTTCAGGTTTTGGGGGTGCAGTGTTAAGGGGGTGGAAGTTTAGGGGTGCAGGGTTTGGGGGTTCAGGATTTGGGGGTGCAGGGTATGGGAGGGAAGGATCTGGGGCTTCAGGATTTGGGGGTGTACCGTTTGGGGGTGCAGGGTTTAGAAGTCAGGTCTAAGAGTGCAGGGTTTGGGGTGCAGAGTGTGGGGTGCATAGGACTGGGGCACAGGATTTGGAGGTGTGGAGTTTTGGGGTGCAGGGGTTGGGGGTGAAGGATTTGAGTCTGCAGGGTGGTGGGGGAAGGATTTGGGGGTGAGAAATTTGGGGTGCAGGATTTGGGGGTGCAGAGTTTTGGGAGGCAAGGATCTGGGGCTGCAGGATTTGGGGGTTCAGTGTTTAGGGCAGCACAACCTCGGGGTGCAGGGCTTTGCAGTGAAAGGTTTGGTAGGCAGGATTTGGGGTGCAGGATTCTGGGGTGCTGGGTTTGGGGTACAGGATTTGCTGTTGCAGGGATGGGGTTGAAGGGCTTGGGTTTCCAGGCCTTTGAGGTGCAGGATTTGGAGGTGCAAGGTTTGGGAGGGAATTCTTTGGGGTGCAGGGTTTGGGGTTCCAGGAGGTGGGGGAAGGACCTTGGGGTGTAGGGTTTGGGGGGCAGGGTTTTGGGGGAAGGATTTGGGGGTGCAGGGTTTTGAAGTGCAGCGTTTCAGGGGAGCATGATTTTGGGGGTGCACATGTGGGGTCCAGGTTTGGGGGGTGCAGAGTTTGTGAATGGAGGATTTTGGGGTGCAGGGTTTGGGACTGCCTAATTTGGGGGTGCAGTGTTTGGGTGTTCAGGACCTGGGGGTGCTGCGTTTGGGAATGCAGGCTTTGGGGGTGCAGGGCTCAGGATTTGGGAGGGCAGGATTAGGGGGTGTGAGATTTCAGGGTTTAGGGGTGCAAAGTTTGGTAGGGCTGAATTTAGGGGTGCAGGATTTGGGGTGTAGGGTTTGGTGCTGTGAGATTTGGGGGTACAGGGTTTGGGGGTGCAAGATTTGAGGGTGCAAGGTTTGGGTGTTCAAGATTTAGGGGAGCAGGATCTTGGGATGCAGGGTTTGGGGGTGCAGGGCTTTTGGGTGAGGGATTTAGGGTTCAGGCTTAGGGGTGCAGGGTTTGGGGGTGCAGGGTGTTGGGGAAGGATTTGGGGGTACAGGGTTTGGAGGTGCAGTCGTTCAGGGATCAGGGTTTGGGGGGCAGAATTTGGGGTGCAGGGTTTGGGATGGCAGGATTAGGGCGAGCAAGACTGTGGGGTGCAGGGGTTTGGGGTGAAGGGTTTGGTAGGGCACGATTTGGGGTACAGGCTTTAGGAAGGAAGGAAGGAAAGAAGGATCTGGAGGTGCAGGATTTGGTGTGCAGGGTTTAGGGGTGCAGGATTTAAGGGTGCGGGGGTTTGGGTGAAGGGCTTGGTAGGGCAGGAATTTGGGTTGCAGGGTTTGGGGGTGCAGGGTTGTGAAGTGCAGAGATTTGCAGGTGCAAGATCTGGGATTGTAGGGTTTGGGGGTGTAGGATCCGGGGAGCAGGGTTTGGGGTGCAGAACCTTGTTGTTCAGGGTTTAGAGGCAGGATTTGGGGGTGCAGGGCTTTGGGGTGAGGAGTTGCGGGTGCAGGGTTCAGGACTTGGGGGTTGCAGGATTTGGGGGTGCAGGGTTGGGTAAGGAAGGATCTGAGGGCGCAGGGTTTGAAGTTTCAGGACTTGGGGTGCAGGATTTGGGGGTACAGGATTAATGGGTGTAGGGTGTTTGGGGAAAGGATTTGGGGGTGCAGGGTTTTGAAGTGCAGGGTTTAAAGGGGCAGGATATGGGGTGAACGATTTGGGGGTGCACATTTTTGGGGTGTGCAAGATTTGAGAGTGCAGGGATTTGGGGTGAGCGATTTCAGGGTGCCAGGTTTGGGGGGGAAGGATCTGCGGGTGCAGGGTTTGTCAGTGCATTGATTGGGGGTCAGAATTTGGGGGTGCAGGGTTTGTGGGGTAGGATTTTGGGTGCAGGGTTTGGGGAGCAGGATCTGGGGGTGATGGAATTGGTTGAAAGGTTTCGTGGTGCCGGCTTTGGGGGAGCAGAGTTCAGGGGTGCAAGGTTTTGGGGGACAGGTTTGGACATAAAAGATTCGGGGGCGAATGGTTTGGGGGAACGATTTGGGGGTGCAGGATTTGGGGGTGCAGGATTTGGTATTACAGGTTTTGGGGAATCATGGCTTGGGAGGAAGGATTTAGGGGTGCAGGGTTTCAAGATGCAGGATTTGGGGTGCAGTATTTGGGGTTGCAGGTTTGGGGGTGCAAGTTGTGGGGCGGCAGGATATCGGGTATAGGGTTCTGGGCTGCAGGGTTTGGGGGTGCAGGATTTCAACGTGCAGGGTTCTGGGGTGCAGTATCTGGGGGTCCAGGGTTTGGCAGTGCATTGGCTTTGGGGGTTGAAGGATTTGGGGGTGCAGGGTTTAGGAATGCAGGATTTGGGGGTGCAGAGTTAGGGGGCAGGATTTTCAGTGCAGGGCTTCAGGGCACAGAACTTGGTGGTGCAGGATCTGGGGGTGCAGGTTTGCGGTGGGGAATTTGGGGGTGCAGGGTGATGAGGAAGGATCTGGGGGTGCAATATTTGGGCTTTAAGGGCTTAGGGGGGCAGGATCTGGGGGTGCAATATTTGGGCTTTAAGGGCTTAGGGGGGCAGGATCTGGCAGTGCAGAGTTTGGGGACAGGATCTGGGGGTGCAGCGATTGGGGTTACAGGTTTTGGGGGTGCAGGGTTAAGGGAATTGTTTGAGGTGCAGGGTTATGAGAGTACAGGATTTCTGGGTGCAGAGTTTGGGGTGCTGGGTATGGGGCAGCAGGATCTGGGGGTGCAGGTTTTGGGGGTGCATTCATTTGGGGGGAGGATCTGGGGGTGCAGGGTTTAAGGGTTCAGGATTTGGAGGTGTAGGGTTTTGGGGTACAGGGTTCTGGGTGGAGGTTTTGGGGTGAAAGATTTGGGGGTGCAGTGTTAAGGGGTGGAGGCTTAGAGGTGCAAGATTTGGGGGTGCAGAGTTTTCGTGTGTCTGATTTATGGGTGCAGGGTCTGGGGGTGCAAGATCCTGGAATTCAGGATCTGGGGGTTCAGGATTTGGGGGTGCAGGGTATGGGAGGGAAGGATCTGGGGCTTCAGGATTTGGGGGTGCAGTTTGGGGGTGCAGGGTTTAGAAGTCAGGTCTAAGAGTGCAGAGTTTGGGGTGCAGGGGCTTGGGGGGAAATTTAAGGTTGCAGAGTGTGGGGTGCACAGGACTGGGGCTCAGGATTTGGGGGTGCGGGGTTTCAGGGTTCAGGATTTGGAGGTGTGGAGTTTTGGGGTGCAGGGGATGGGGGTGAAGGATTTGAGGCTGCAGGGTGGTGGGGGGAGGATTTGGGGGTGAGAGATTTGGGGTGCAGGATGTGGGGGTGCAGAGTTTTGGGAGGCAGGGATCTGGGGCTGCAGGATTTGGGGGTTCAGTGTTTAGGGCAGCACAACCTCGGGGTGCAGGGCTTTGCAGTGAAAGGTTTGGTAGGCAGGATTTGGGGTGCAGGATTCTGGGGTGCTGGGTTTGGGGCACAGGATTTGGTGTTGCAGGGATGGGGTTGAAGGGCTTGGGTTTCCAGGCCTTTGAGGTGCAGGATTTGGAGGTGCAAGGTTTGGGAGGGAATTCTTTGGGGTGCAGGGTTTGGGGTTCCAGGAGGTGGGGGAAGGACCTTGGGGTGTAGGGTTTGGGGGGCAGGGTTTTGGGGGAAGGATTTAGGGGTGCAGGGTTTTGAAGTGCAGCGTTTCAGGGGGGCATGGTTTTGGGGGTGCACATGTGGGGGTCCAGGTTTGGGGGGTGCAGAGTTTGTGAATGGAGGATTTTGGGGTGCTGGGTTTGGGACTGCCTAATTTGGGGGTGCAGTGTTTGGGTGTTCAGGACCTGGGGGTGCTGCGTTTGGGAATGCAGGCTTTGGGGGTGCAGGGCTCAGGATTTGGGAGGGCAGGATTAGGGGGTGTGAGATTTCAGGGTTTAGGGGTGCAAAGCTTGGTAGGGCTGAATTATAGGGGTGCAGGATTTGGGGGGCAGGGTTTGGTGCTGCAGGATTTCGGGGTGCAGGGTTTGGGGGCTTAAGGTTAGGGTGTTCAAGATTTAGGGGAGCAGGATCTTGGGATGCAGGGTTTGGGGGTGCAGGGCTTTTGGGTGAGGGATTTAGGGTTCAGGCTTAGGGGTGCAGGGTTTGGGGGTGCAGGGTGTTGGGGAAGGATTTGGGGGTACAGGGTTTGGAGGTGCAGTGTTTCAGGGATCGAGGTTTGGGGGGCAGAATTTGGGGTGCAGGGTTTGGGATGGCAGGATTAGGGGGAGCAAGACTGTGGGGTGCAGGGGTTTGGGGTGAAGGGTTTGGTAGGGCACGATTTGGGGTGCAGGCTTTAGGAAGGAAGGAAGGAAAGAAGGATCTGGAGGTGCAGGATTTGGTGTGCAGGGTTTAGGGGTGCAGGATTTAAGGGTGCGGGGGTTTGGGTGAAGGGCTTGGTAGGGCAGGAATTTGGGGTGCAGGGTTTGGGGGTGCAGGGTGTTTTGGGAACGATCTGGGGGTACAGGGTTTGGGGTGCTGGGTTTGGGGGTTAAAGGATTTGCGGGGGCAGGGTTCAGGTGTTCAGGACCTGGGCGTGCAGGCTTTGCGGGTTCAAGGTTCCAGGTGCATTGTTTGGGGGGAGAGGACTTGGGGGTGCAGAGTTTTGGGGTGCAGGGCTTGTGAGAGAGGAATCGGGGGTGCAGGATTTGGGGGTTCAGGGTTTAGGGTAGCAGGATCTTGGGGTGCAGGATATGGGGGTGCAGTGTTTTGGGGGTCAGGATCTGGGGGTGCATGATTTGGGGGCTCAGGGTTTGGGGATGAAGGGTCTTGGGGTGCTGGGCTTTGGGCTGCAGTGTTGGGGGGCAGGTTTTGGGGTGCAGGGTTTGGGGGCAGGTTTTGCGTGTTCAGGAACTGGGGATGCAGGATTTTGCGTTGAAGGGCTCTGGGGTGCCGGGGTTGGCCTAAAGGGATTGGGGTGCAGTATTTTGGGGTGCAGGGGTTTGGGGTTCAGGACCTGGGGGTGCAGGGTCTTAGGGAACCGGATTTCAGGGGTGCAGGATTTAAGGGGTGCAGGGGCTTTGGGAGAGGGATTTGGGCTTCAGGGTCTGAGGGGTGCAGGGTTTGGTGGGGAAGGGTTTGGGGTGCCTGGTTTAGGGTTGCAGGATCTGGGGTGCAGGGTTTGGAGGTGCCGGGGTTTTGGGGGGCAGGATATAGGGGTGCAGGATTTGAGGGTGCAGGGTTGTGGAGTGCAGAGATTTGCAGGTGCAAGATCTGGGATTGTAGGGTTTTGGGGTGCAGGTTTTGGGGAGGAAGGATTTGGGGTGCAGGGTTTAAAGGTTCACGATCTGGAGGTGCAGCGTTTTGGGGTGCAGGGTTATGGGGCTACAGGTTTTGGGAGGGAAGGGTCTGGGGGTGCAGGGTGCAGGGATCACAGTATGGGGGTGCAGGATTCTGGGGTGCAGGATCTGGGGAGCAGGATATGGGGGATATCACCCCAAACCTGCCCCGCAGACACGGCACCCAAAATCCTGCACCCCAAAATACTCTTCTCAAACCCGCACCCCAGATCCTGACCCCAAGCCCTGCACCAAAACCCTGCCCCTCAATCCTTCACCCCAAATCCTCCACCCCCGATCCTGTCTTCCCAAATCCTGCACCCCCAAATTCGGCCCTACCAAACTCTGCACCCCTAAACCCTACAACTGAAACCTTGCACCCCCTAATCCTGCCCTCCCTACCTTCCTGAACCCCGAAACGTGCACCCCAAACCCTGCATTCCCAAATCCTTCCGTCCTATACCCTACACCCCTAAACCTGCCCCCAAACCCTGCACCCCAAAGAATTCCCTCCCAAACCTTGCACCTCCAAATCCTGCACCTCAAAGGCCTGGAAACCCAAGCCCTTCAACCCCATCCCTGCAACAGCAAATCCTGTACCCCAAACCCAGCACCCCAGAATCCTGCACCCCAAATCCTGCCTACCAAACCTTTCACTGCAAACCCCTGCACCCCAAGATTGTGCTGCCCTAAACACTGAACCCCCAAATCCTGCAGCCCCAGATCCTGACCCCAAGCCCTGTACCAAAACCCTGCCCCTCAATCCTGCACCCCCAAATCCTCCACCCCCGATCCTGTCTTCCCAAACCCTGCACCCCAAATCCTGCCCCCCCAGCTTGCACTCTGCACCCCCAAACCGTGCACTCCCAATCCCTGAACGCCCAAGTCCTGCACCCCCACGTCCTTAGCGCCCAAAATGTGCACCCCAGATCCTCCCCACCCAGTCCTGCACCCCTAATATTCCACCCTCTAATAATGCACCCCTAAGCCTCGCACCCTGAAAGCTGCACCCCCAGGTCCTGAGTCCCCAAACCCTGCACCCCCAAATCCCGCGCCTTTAAATCCTGTCCTCCTAAAACCCAGGACCCCCATAATTTGCCTCCCCAAACCCTGCTCCCCAAAACCCTGCACCCCCAAACCCAGCACCCCCAGGTCCTGAACACCCAAACCCTGCACCCCAAAACCCTGCACCCCCAAAGGCAGCACCCCCAGGTCCTGAACACGCAAACTCTGCACCCCAAACCCTGCCATCCCAAACCCTGCACCCATAATTCTGCCTCCCAGACCCTGATCCCTGAAACACTCCACCTCCAAACCCTGCACCCCCAAATCGTTCCCCAACACCCTGCACCCCCTAACCCTGAACCCCAAATACCAAAACCCTGCACCCCAAAATCCTGCAAGGTTTGGTAACCTTGCACCCTCAAATATTGCACTCCCCAAACCTGCATCCCGAAAGCATTCCTGCCCAAATTCTGTACCCTAAGATCCTGCACCCTAAAACCCTGCACCCCCAAAATCCTTCTCCCCAACCCTGCACCCCCAAAAACTCCGCCCCCACAACCTGAACCCCCAAACCCTGTACTAAAACCTGCAACCACAGACCTGGCACGCCCAAACTCTGCACCCCAAATCCTCCCTCCCCAAAACCTGCACCCCAAAACCGTACAAGCCCAGATCTTGCACCCCTAAATCTCTGCACTCCACAACCCTGCACCCTCAAATCCTGCACCCCTATATCCTGCCCCCAAACCCCTGCACCTCCAAACCCTTGACCCCCAAATCCTGCAACCCTAAGCCAGGCACCCCCAAACCCTTCCCCACCAAACCCTGCACCCCCAATTCCTCCATCCCCACGTCATGAACCCCCAAACCCTGCTCCCCAAAACTCTGCACCCCCAAACCCTGAATTCCCAGGCCCTGCACCCCAAACTTAGCTGTCAAAACTGTGCACCCAAAATTCTGCCCCCACCGAACCCTAACCCTGGCTCCCCAAACACTGCCCCCCAAACCCTGCTTCCCGTTATCCTCCAACCCCACAGCCCAAATCCCCAGAACCAGCAACCTCAAAACCCTGTACCCCCATCCCTGCACCCCAAATCATTTTCCTTCAAATCCTACCTGCAAAACTTGTACACCCCAAGATCCTGCACCCCCAAACCCTGTGCCCCAAACACTGCACCCCCAAACCCTGCCCTTCTAGATCCTGCACCCCAATACCCTGCCCCCCCAGGTTCTGAACCCCCAAAACCTGCTCCCCAAACCCTACCCCCCTAAACTGTCCACCCCCAAACTCTGCCCTACCGAACCCTCCACCCCAAACCCCTGCACCCCAAGATCCTGCTGCCCTAAACCCTGCACCCCCTTATCATCCTTCCCTAAACCCTGCACCCCAAACCCTGCACCCCAAACCACTGCACCCCAAACCTGACACCCCAGAACGCTGCAACGCCACATCCTGCCCCCTTAAACTGCACAACCCCGAATTCTGCACCCTAAAGTCCTGCACCCCAAAGCATGCCCTACCAAAACTTTGTACCCCAAACCCTGCAGCCCCAAACCCTGCACCTCCAACCCTGCACCCCCAAACCCTGCACCCCAAATCCTGCACTCCAAAATCATACACCCTGAAACACTGAAACCCCAAATCCTACCCCTCAAACACTGCACCCCAAATCCTTCCTCCAGAACACTGCAGCCCTAAACCCTGCACCCTAAATCCCTGCAGCCCCAAATCCCGTCTAACCTTGGACCCCCAAAACCTGCACCCCTAGATCCATCCCCCCAAGTGAATGCACCCCCAGAACCTGAACCCCCAGATGCTGCTGCCCCATACCCAGCACCCCAAACTCTGCACCTGGAAATCCTGTACTCTCATAACCCTGCACCTCAAATAATTCCCTCCACCCTGCACCCCCAAAACCTGTAACCCCAGACGCTGCACCCCCAGGTCCTGTCCCCAAACTCTGCACTGCCAGATCCTGCCCCCCGTAACCCTTAAAGCCCAAATGTTGCACCCCCAGATCCTTCCTCAACACCCTGTACCCCCAAATTCCCCACCCAAAACCTGCAGCCCCAAACCCTGCACCCCCAAATCCTGACCCCCCAGATAATGCCCCCAAAACCCTGAATCCCCAATCCTGCACCCCAAAACCCTGAACCCCAAAATACTGCACCCCTAAATTCTGCACCCCAAACCCTGCAGACCAACCCCGGCACCCCGACGCCCTGCACCCCCAGTTCCTGTCAATGGAAACCCCAAACCCTGCAGCCCAAATCACTTTCCTTCAAATCCCACACCCAAAACTCATACACCCCAAGATGCTGCACCCCAAAACCCTGCCCCCTAAACTTTGTACCCCACACCCTGCCCCCAAACCCTACACCCCAAAACCTGCAGTCCCAAACCCTGCACCCGAAAACTCTACACCCCCAAATCCTTCACCCCAAAATCCTGCCCTACCAAGCCCTGCACCCTCAGATTCTGCACCCCAAAACCTTCACCCCAAAACCTTCACTGCAAACCTTTCACCCCAAACCCTTCACCTGCAGCTCTGTCCCCCAAACCCTTCAACCCCCAACCCTACACCCCCAAATCCTCCACCCCAAAACCCTGTACCCCAAAACCCTTTACCCTAAAAGCTGCACCAGCAGATCCTTCCCCCAACTCCCTGCACCCCCAATTCCTGCCCCACCAGACCCTGCACCCCCAACCCTGCTCCTCTGTTCCTGCTCTCCACAAACCTGCACCCCAAATCCTGCAACCCCAAACGCTGCACCCCCAAATCCCACCTTCCACAACCGTGCACCCAAAAACCCTGCACCCTGCAAACCCTGCACCCCAGTACTCCAGCGCACCAAATCTTGCACCTGCAAATCCTGTCCCCTTCAAACCCCTGTACCCCCAAATCCTGCACCCAAACCCTGTACCCCCAAATCCTTGACACCCACAACCCGAATCTCCAAAAGCTGCAACCCCAAACCCTGCCCCCCCAAACCCTGCCCCCCTGAACCCTGCACCCCAGATCCTGCACCACTGAACTCTCATCCCCAAATCCCTTAACTCTCAAAAGCTGCACCCCCAGACCCTGTAGCACCAAATCAGGCCCCCCAAAACCCTGCAGCCCCACACGCCTTGCACCCCCAAATCCTGCACTACCTGATCCTCCACCCCCATAGCACTGCACCCCAAAATCCTGCCCTACCAACCCTTCACCCCAAACCCTTCACGTCGAAATTCTATTCCCCAAACCCTTCACCCTCCAACCCTACACCCTAAATCCCGCACCCCCAATTCTGCACCAGAAAATCCTGAACCCCCAGATCTTGAACCAACAGATCCTTCCCCCAAATCCTGCACCCCCAAACCTTCACCCCCAAATCCTCCACCCCGTAACCCTGCACCGCAAACCCCTTTACCCTAAAGCCTGCACCAGCAAATCCTTCCCCCAACACCCTGCACCCCCAATTCCTGCCCACCAAACCCTGCACCCCCTAACCCTGAACCCCAAATCCCTCACCCAAAACCCATGCACCCCTCAAATCTTGCACCCCCTGACCCTGAACCCCAAATCCCTCACCCGAACACCCTGCACCCCCAAAGCCTGCACCCCCTAACTCTGAACCTCCAATCCCTCACTCAAAATCCCTGCACCCCACAACACCCTGCACCCATAAATCCTGTACCCCCAGATCTTGCACCCAACACCCTGCCCCCCAGAACCCTGAACCTCCAAACTCAGCCCTACCAAACCTTCACCCTAAAATCCTGCACACTAAAATCCTTCTCCCCAACCCCCAACCCTGCACACCCAAATCCTGCACCCCAAAACCCAGCACCACAGAACCCTTTGCCCCAAAGGCCTGCACCCCAAAATTCCTGCCACCCTAGACCCTGAACCCCCAAACCCTGCACTCTAAATCCTGCTCTCTAAACCCTTCGCCCCAAAACCCTGCGCCCTCAAATCCTGCCTCCCAAAAATGTACATCCCGAACCCTGAACCCCAAACCCTGCACCCCAAGATCCTGCCCTACCAAACCCTGCACCCAAAGTCCCTGCTACCCTAAACCCTGCACCCCCAAATCCTTGCCCCCCAATCCTGCTGCCCAAAAGTCGGCTCCTCTAAATCCTGCACCCCAATATCCTGCCCCTCCAAAACCCTACACCCCCTAAACCCTGCACCCCAAATCTGCACCCCCAAACCCTGCACTCCCCAATCCTTCATCCCCAAGGCCGTCACCCCTCAAATGCTGCACCCCTGAAATCCTGTTCCCTGAGACCCTGCACCCCCAGGTCCTGAAACCCAAACCCCTGCACCCCAAAATACTGCACCCCAACCCCTTTAGGCCAACCCCGGCACCCCAGAGCCCTTCAACGCAAAATCCCGCACCCCCAGTTCCTGAACACGCAAAACCTGCCCCCCAAACCCTGCACCCCAAAACCTTGCACCACAAATCATTTTCCTTCAAATCCCACACCCAAAACTCGTACACCCCAAGATCCTGCACCCCAAAACCCTGCCCCCTAAACTTTGTACCCCCAAACCCTGCACCCCAAAATCTACAGTCCCAAACCATGCACCCCAAAATACTGCACTCCAAAATCCTGCACGCCCAGATTTTACACTCCCAAACCCTTCACCCCCAAAACATTCACCTCCTAACACTGAGCCCCCAAATCCTGCACCCCCAAATCCTGCCTCATCAAGCCCTGTACCCTGAAGCCGTGCATCCCAAAAGCCTGCACTGTAAATCCTGCCCCCCAAACCTGCACCCCAAAATTGTCCCACATACAACCTTAACCCCCCCAATCCTGAATCCCCCTAATCCTGCACCCCAGATCCTTGCCCCCAAGCCCTTCACCCCCAAACCTGGCATCCCAAAACCTGCCCCCCAAATATTTCGCCCCCAGATCCTTCCCCCAAACCATTTCCCCCGAATCTTGTAGGTCCAAACCCATCCCCCAAACCCCTGAACTCTGCTCCTCCAAACCTTGTCACCCAAATCCATCACCCCCAGATCCTGCTCCCCAAAACCTGCACCCAAAATCGTGCCCCACGAACCCTGCACCCCCAAATTCTGACCCCCAATCAATGCACTGACAAACCCTGCACCCGCAGATCCTTCCCCCCCCAACCCGGCACCCTGAAATCCCTCACCCCAAATCCCTGCACTCTCAAATCTTGCATCCTCACAAAATGTGCACCCCAAGTTCTACCCCCAGACACCCTGCCCCCATTAATCCTGTATCCCCAAATCCTGCACCCCCAAGTGCTGAAACTTCAAACACTGCACATTCAAAGCCTTCCTTGCCCTGCCCTGCACCCCCAAATCCTGCAACCCCCTAAATCCTCCGACCCCCAGGTCCTGGAGCCCTGAACCCTGCACCCCAACCCCTCACCCCAAAGCCCTGCACCCCCAAATCCTGCCTCTAAACCCTGAACAACAAGGTTCTGCACCCCAAGCCCTGTTCGCTGATATCCTGCACCCCAAACCCTGTACCCCCAAATTCTGATCCCTACACCCTGCACCCCCAGATCCTGCACCCCAAGATCCTGCTACCGTAAACCCTGCACCCCCAGGTCTTCCTTCCTTCCTTCCTTCCTTCCTTCCTTCCTTCCTTCCTTCCTTCCTTCCTTCCTTCCTTCCTTCCTTCCTTCCTTCCTTCCTTCCTTCCTTCCTTCCTTCCTTCCTTCCTTTTCTTCCCCAATCCTGCCCCCCCAAATCCTGCCCTACCATGCTCTTCACCCCAAGCCCCTGCACCCCAAATTCCTGTTACCCTCAACCCTGAAACCCCAAATCCTGCCCCCAGATCCTGCAGCCCCACAGCGAGCACCTCAAAATCAAGTCCCCCCAAAACCTGCACTGAAAACGCTGCAGCCCCAGATCCAGCATCCCCAGATCCTGCACCCTCAGATGCTCCTGCCAAAAACCCTGCACCCCAAACCCTGAACTCCCAAACTCTGCACCCAGAGCCCTGCACCCTCAAATCCTGCACCCCCAGTTCCTGAACACACGAACCCTGCACCCCAAACCTCACCCGAAAGTCCTGCACCCCCAGACCCTGCTCTACCAAACCCTTCACTGCAGACCCCTGCACCCCAAGATCCTGAATTCCAAAGTCTGCACCCCGTGATCATCCATCCCCAAACCCTGCACCCCCAAATCCTTCACCTCAAAACCCGGCACCCCAGAATCCCGAACCACCAAATCTTGCACCCCCAAATCCTGCCCCCTCAAACCCTGCACTTCAAAACCCTGCAGCCCCAAATTGTCCCCCCCAAGCCCCTGTACCCCTAAACCATGCACCCCATTATTCTTTCCCCCAAACCCTTCACCCCCCAGCCGTACAACCCCAAGTCCTGCACCCTAAATCCTACATCCCCAAACCCTGGACCCCCAAATCCGGTCCCCCAACAATGCACCCCCAAACCCTGCACCCCAAATCCTGCCCCCCAGCTTGCACTCTGCACCCCCAAACCGTGCACTCCCAATCCCTGAATGCCCAAGTCCTGCACCCCCACGTCCTTAACGCCCAAAATGTGCACCCCAGATCCTCCCCACCCAGTCCTGCACCCCTAATATTCCACCCTCTAATAATGCACCCCTAAGCCTCGCACCCTGAAAGCTGCATCCCCAGGTCCTGAGTCCCCAAACCCTGCACCCCCAAATCCTGCGCCTTTAAATCCTGTCCTCCTAAAACCCAGGACCCCCATAATTTGCCTCCCTAAACCCTGCTCCCCAAACCACTGCACCCCCAATGCAGCACCCCCAGGTCCTGAACACCCAAACCCTGCACCCCCAAACCCTGCACCCCCAAACACAGCACCCCGAAAGAATTCCCTCCCAAACCTTGCACCTCCAAATCCTGCACCTCCAAGGCCTGGCAACCCAAGCCCTTCAACCCCATCCCTGCAACACCAAATCCTGTGCCCCAAAACCCAGCACCCCAGAATCCTGCACCCCAAATCCTGCCCTACCAAACCTTTCACTGCAAACCCCTGCACCCCAAGATTGTGCTGCCCTAAACAATGAACCCCCAAATCCTGCAGCCCCAGGTCCTTGCCTCCCAAAACTCTGCACCCCCAAATGCTGCACCCCAAATCTCTCACCCCCAAATCCTTCCGCACAGAGTCCCAGAATGTCAGGGGTTGGAAGGGACCTGGAAAGCTCGTCCGGTGCAATCCCCCCGTGGAGCAGGAACACCCAGCTGAGGTGACACAGGAAGGCCTGTACCCCACCACCCTGCACCCCCAAATCCTTCACCCCCAAACCCTGCCCCCCAAAACTCCACCCCTCCACATCCTGAACCCTGAAACCCCGCACCCCCAAATCCTCTGCCCCAATGCTCTGCACCCTTAACACTCTGCAACCTTAAACTTCCCCCCAAACCCTGAACTCTGAAACTCTGCACCCCAAAACCCTGATCCCCCAAATTCTTTCCCAAACCCTGCACCCTTGATTCCTGCACCCCCAGTTCCTGAACTCATGAAACCTGCACCCCCAAACCCCTGCACCCCAAATACTGCACTCTTAGACCTGACTTCTAAACCCTGCACCCCCAACAGTGCACCCCCAAATCCTGAAGCCCCAGATCCTTCCCTCCCATACCCTGCACCCCCACATCCTGAACCCCCAAATCCTGAACTCCAGGATCTTGCACCCCCAGACCCTGTACCCCCAAATCAGGCCCCAAAAACCCTGCACTCCCAACCCTGCACCCCCAAATCCTGCACCTCTAATCCTCCACCACCTTAACACTGCATCCCCAAAACCTGCACCACCATATCTTGCACCCTCAAAACCTGAACCACCAAACCTTGCACCTCCAAAACCTCCCTCCTCCAAACCCTGCCCTTCAAAATGCTGCACCCCGAATCCTTCTCCCCAACACCCTGCACCCCCAGATCCTGACCCCAAAACCCTGCACCCCAAATCCTGTACCCCAAAGCCCTGCACTCTCAAATCATACACACCCAAAACGTGTGCACCCTAAACCGTGCACCCCAAAATCCTAAACCCCTTAACCCTGCACCCTCAAATCCTCCAGACCCATGTCCCGAACCCAGCACCCCAAAATCTACCCCCCAAAACCTACATCCCCAAATAATGCACCCCCAGGTCCTGAACACCCAAAATCTGCACCCCCAAACCCTTAACTCCCAAAACCTGCACCCCCAATTCTGCCTCCCCAGGATCTGCAACTCAATCCCTGCTCCACTAAATCCTGCACCCACAAACCCTGGACCCCCAATCCCCTGTACCCCAAATCCTGAACCCCACAAGTTGCACCCTAAAATCCTGCACCCCAAATCCTGTCCTACCCAACCCTTCACCCCAAACCCCTTCACCCCAAGATCCTGCTGAACTAAACCCTGCACCCCCAAATCATCCCTCCCAACCCTGCCCCCCAAACCCTGTCCCCCTAAAGCCTGACCCCGAAACCCTGCTCCCCAAAACCCTGCTACCCCAAACCTTGTACCCTCAGATCCTGCACCCAATATCCTGCAATCCCAAACAATGCACCCCCATATTCTGATCCCTACAACCTGCACCCCCAGATCCTTATCTCCCAAAACCTGTACCCCTGAATCCTGCACCCTTCAACCCTGCACCCCAAAACGCTGCACCCCCAACTTCTGCAGCCCCCAGTTCCTTAATGTGTGAAACCCACACCCCCAAGTTCTGCACCCCAAAACCTTACACCCGGAATCCTGCCCCCCCAAACCGTGCACCCCAAAATCAAGGCCCCTCAAACTTGCACTCAAAAGTCCGCACCACAAAATCCTGCCCCCCCAGTTCCTAAAGACATGAAACCTGCACCCCCAAAGCCTCACCCTAAAGCCCTGCAGCCCCAAATCCGGCCCTACCAAACCCTTCAGCCCCGCACCCCACAATCCTCCTACCCTGAACCCCAAGAGCCTGCACCCATAAATCCTGGAGCCCCAGATCCTGCACCCAACACCCTGCACCCCAGAACTCTGCACCTCCAGATCTAAACCCTTCAACCCTGCACCCCAAATCCTCCCCAAAACACTCCACCCCCAAAGCCTACAGCCCTAAATGCTGCCCCACAAACCCTGCACCCCCAGATCTGTCCCCCGAAACTCTGTGCCCCAACAGCACGCACGCTCAAATCCTCCACCCCACATCCTGACCCCCAAATCCCTCACCCCAAAACCCTGCACCCCAATACCCCAGACCACCAAATATTGCACCTCCAAATCCTGCCCCCTTTAGCCCTGCACTTCAAACCCTGCACCCCAAATCCTGCAACCAAACCCTGTACCCCTAAATCCTTGACCTCCACATCCCGAATCTCCAAACGCAGCAACCCCAAACCCTGCACCCCCAATCTCTGCACCCCCAAATCATTGTCCTTCAAATCCCACACCCAAAGCTCGTACACCCCAAGATTTTGCACCCCCACACACTGCACCCCAAATCCTGCACCCCCGAATCCTCCAGCCCCATGTCCCAAACCCCGAAACCCTGCAGCCTCAAATCTTGCATCCCCAAAACCCCAGCACCCCAAACTGTTCTCTCCCAAATCCTGCAAACTGCAAATCCTGCACCTCCTGCACCCCAAAATTCGACACCTCCAAATCTTAAACCCTTAAACCCTGCATCCCCCAAATCCTTCCCCCCAACACAGTGCCCCCCAAACCCTGCACCCCCAGTTCCTGCAGCCGCTAACTCTGCACCCCAAACGCTGCACCCTCAGATCCTGCGTCCCCCAACCCTGCACCCCAAATCCTTTACCCCAAAATTCCCCAAACCTGCAAACCCAAATCCTGCACCCCCAGTTCCTGAACATGCGAACCCTGCACCCCCAAACCTGCAGCCCAAAGCCCTGCACCCCCAAATCCTGCCGTACACAACCCTTCACCCCAAACCTCTTCAACCCAAGATACTGAAACCCTAAGCCCTGCCCCCACCAAACCTACATCCCCAAATCCTGCACCCCCAGGTCCTGAACACCCAAAATCTGCACCCCCAAATCCCTTAACTCCAAAAACCTGCACCCCCAATTCTGCCTCCACAAGACCTGCACCCCCAAACCCTGCACCACTAAACCCTGCACCCCAAACCCTGTACCCCAAATCCTGACCCCCACAAGTTGCACCCTAAAAACCTGCACCCCAAATCCTGTCCTACCAAACCCTTCACCCCAAACCCCTTCACCCCAAGATCCTGCTGCCCTAAACCCTGCACCCCAAAATCATCCCTCCCAGCCCTGCCCCCCAAACCCTGTCCCCCTAAAGCCTGACCCCGAAACCCTGCTCCCCAAAACCCTGCTACCCCCAATCTTGCACCCCCCAACTCTGCACCCCCAGATCCTGCTGCTCCAAACCCTGCACCCCCAAATCCTCCAGCCCCACGTACCGATCTCCCAAACCCTGCACCCCACAACCCTGCACCCCACAACCCCTTCACCCCCAAATCCTGCACCCCCAGCCCTACCCCCAAAACTTTCCACCCCCAAATCCTGCCCTACCAAGCCCCCCACCCCAAACCCCTGCACCCCAAGATCCTGCTCCCCTAAACCCTGCACCCCCATATCCTCCTTCCCCAAACCCTGCACCACTAAACCCTGCACCCCAAACCCTGTACCCCAAATCCTGACCCCCACAAGTTGCACCCTAAAAACCTGCACCCCAAATCCTGTCCTACCAAACCCTTCACCCCAAACCCCTTCACCCCAAGATCCTGCTGCCCTAAACCCTGCACCCCAAAATCATCCCTCCCAGCCCTGCCCCCCAAACCCTGTCCCCCTAAAGCCTGACCCCGAAACCCTGCTCCCCAAAACCCTGCTACCCCCAATCTTGCACCCCCCAACTCTGCACCCCCAGATCCTGCTGCTCCAAACCCTGCACCCCCAAATCCTCCAGCCCCACGTACCGATCTCCCAAACCCTGCACCCCACAACCCTGCACCCCACAACCCCTTCACCCCCAAATCCTGCACCCCCAGCCCTACCCCCAAAACTTTCCACCCCCAAATCCTGCCCTACCAAGCCCCCCACCCCAAACCCCTGCACCCCAAGATCCTGCTCCCCTAAACCCTGCACCCCCATATCCTCCTTCCCCAAACCCTGCACCCCAAAACACTGCACTCCAAACAACTGCACCCATAAATCCTGCAACCCCAAATCCTGGCCCCCAAACCCGGCACCCCAAACTCCTGCACCCAAAGACCCTACTGCCCTACACCCTGAACCCCCAAAACCTGCACCCCTGAAACCTGCAACCCCAGACCCTGTAGCCCCAAATCAGGCCCCGCAAAATCCTGCTCCCCCGGCCTTGCACCCCCAAATCCTGCACCACCTAATCCTCCAACCCCCTAACACAACCCCCTAACCCCTTCTCCCCAGGGCCCATTGTGAACCATGGGGGACCCCCTTGTCACTGGGGACCCATTGTGACACCATGGAGACCTCCCCTTGTCCTCAGGGACCATTGTGACATCCTGGGGACCCCCCTTTGTCCCAGAGCCCCTTGTGGCACCATGGGGACCCCCTTTGTCCCCAGGGAAAGTTGTGACATCCCAGCACCACCCATTGCCCCCAGGGCCCATGGTGACATCCCAGGACCCCCCATTGTCCCCAAGGCCCATTGTGACATTCAGGGGACCCCACTTTCTCCCCAAGGTCGATGGTGACACCCTGGGGACCCGTTTCTCTCTTCACTGGAGCAGGCAGACACAGCCAACGCACATCAAGTGTCAAGAGACACGCTCTGCTGAGCTCAACGCTTGTGCAGATGCACATGTGCAACGAAGTCAACACACGTGCTTGTGGAGAGAAAGAAAGGGACTCCCAGGCGTGTGGAGCGACGGGGAGAAAGAGCGGGCGCTGAGGAACACAGTTTCAAACAGACTGTCTCCACACAAACAGGCACCTGTCTGCAGGTATCCTAGATCTTGATTCTTGAACTTGAGGAAACACGCGTCTGAGCAAAACTCCCAAACGCTTCCAGGAAAGACACAGGCTCTCCCACAAGCACACAAGTGTTTGCCCTCAGCTATAGATCAGGGACAAGCTTGTGAAGAGATGCCCTGCTATTCTTTCGCCTTATGGCATCATGTGTTTCGTTCCTCTTGGAGATCGATTGTTAAACGTCTTTCCTCGGGCGACTGTGAAGCATTTGCCAGCGGAGGAGAAGTAGCACGGAGCAGCATTCAGTACTGCCTACGAGTGTCTTTGCTACCCTACTAGCGGAGCTCCAAGAACAGGCACACATCTTCAGGTACCTTCCAAATGTGGATTCCCCTGCAGCCCCGTAGGCGGGCGTGCAGTACGCCAACCATGAATGGACGTTTTTCCCCTCAAGCCTGTCAGGACGTTGCTCGTCCGTCTTTCCCTCAATAGATGGGAGTAGGCGCGCTTGCGGATGTGTGCGTGTGTGTGGCCACGCGTTTGCTTAGGCATCAGTGTGTGAAAAGGTAGGTGCTTTTCTCTAGCTGCGTGTGCGTGCACGTGGTGCTGGGTGCACATCCCTGGGTGCTCGTGGAAAGGTTTCTGCATGGTTTTCGCTGAGGAATCGTGTGTGTGCACATGGACAAAGAGAAGGCGCAGCAACCAGGTTCCAGCGCCGAAGAAGGCAAAAGGCAAGGTTTCCGGCGCTATCTCCTTCTCTCCCCAGAGCTAGTCGCGCAAAGCAAGCCGCTAAGCCGGCGACCGGCAAGAGAGCTACAACGAAGCATGCCGAACGGAGAAAATAGCAGCAGCTCATCTGTTCACACCTTGTTTCTGCCATGTGCTTGAACGCCAAGACGTTCGCGCTTCTGTGAGATGAAAGACGTCCTTCTGCATATGGGGTTGCCCACACCGGTGCACTTGTTAGTGTATCCATTCAGTCCTGGGCTGCGGGGCATTCAGAAGTGGCTCTGTGGAGACGTCTGCATAGAGGCAGCTGTCAGAACACGCACACTCGATTGTTCACCAAAACATATGCAGACGCGTCCTTAGCCTGTAGATTTGGATGCACAGAGTTCCCTGTGTTCGCAAGAGACAAGGGAATCGCGTCTGTACGCACAGAAGCAATAGCGGACCGTTTCCCTCGGAGTGAACGCGAAGAGCCGTCTATATACTCGCAGACACGGGAACGTGCCTCAATGCGGTCACAGAGGCAGCAGCTTTTGCACAGATGCTCTGGTGATTCTGGCACTTTCCAGGCACGCTCCTGAAAGTCGCGCACACTGCTGTTCACTCGCTAAACGACCTCTTGGGAAACACGTCTCCGGTCGACGGACCGCTCAGATTGCTTCTCGTGTAACTGTGAACTGTGTCAGCGCAGGGAATCCGTCTCTGTTGAGCAGATGTCAATCCTGCCTCGCTTTTGCTTTGTTGCCTCTACCAAGATGATTTCCCGTTTCTCTCTTCACTGGAGCAGGCAGACACAGCCAACGCACATCAAGTGTCAAGAGACACGCTCTGCTGAGCTCAACGCTTGTGCAGATGCACATGTGCGACGAAGTCAACACACGTGCTTGTGGAGAGAAAGAAAGGGACTCCCAGGCGTGTGGAGCGACGGGGAGAAAGAGCGGGCGCTGAGGAACACAGTTTCAAACAGACTGTCTCCACACAAACAGGCACCTGTCTGCAGGTATCCTAGATCTTGATTCTTGAACTTGAGGAAACACGCGTCTGAGCAAAACTCCCAAACGCTTCCAGGAAAGACACAGGCTCTCCCACAAGCACACAAGTGTTTGCCCTCAGCTATAGATCAGGGACAAGCCTGTGAAGAGATGCCCTGCTATTCTTTCGCCTTATGGCATCATGTGTTTCGTTCCTCTTGGAGATCGATTGTTAAACGTCTTTCCTCGGGCGACTGTGAAGCATTTGCCAGCGGAGGAGAAGTAGCACGGAGCAGCATTCAGTACTGCCTACGAGTGTCTTTGCTACCCTACTAGCGGAGCTCCAAGAACAGGCACACATCTTCAGGTACCTTCCAAATGTGGATTCCCCTGCAGCCCCGTAGGCGGGCGTGCAGTACGCCAACCGTCAACGGACGTTTTTCCCCTCAAGCCTGTCAGGACGTTGCTCGTCCGTCTTTCCCTCAATAGATGGGAGTAGGCGCGCTTGCGGATGTGTGCGTGTGTGTGGCCACGCGTTTGCTTAGGCATCAGTGTGTGAAAAGGTAGGTGCTTTTCTCTAGCTGCGTGTGCGTGCACGTGGTGCTGGGTGCACATCCCTGGGTGCTCGTGGAAAGGTTTCTGCATGGTTTTCGCTGAGGAATCGTGTGTGTGCACATGGACAAAGAGAAGGCGCAGCAACCAGGTTCCAGCGCCGAAGAAGGCAAAAGGCGAGGTTTCCGGCGCTATCTCCTTCTCTCCCCAGAGCTAGTCGCGCAAAGCAAGCCGCTAAGCCGGCGACCGGCAAGAGAGCTACAACGAAGCATGCCGAACGGAGAAAATAGCAGCAGCTCATCTGTTCACACCTTGTTTCTGCCATGTGCTTGAACGCCAAGACGTTCGCGCTTCTGTGAGATGAAAGACGTCCTTCTGCATATGTGGTTGCTCACACCGGTGCACTTGTTAGTGTATCCATTCAGTCCTGGGCTGCGGGGCATTCAGAAGTGGCTCTGTGGAGACGTCTGCATAGAGGCAGCTGTCAGAACACGCACACTCGATTGTTCACCAAAACATATGCAGACGCGTCCTTAGCCTGTAGATTTGGATGCACAGAGTTCCCTGTGTTCGCAAGAGACAAGGGAATCGCGTCTGTGCGCACAGAAGCAATAGCGGACCGTTTCCCTCGGAGTGAACGCGAAAGAGCCGTCTATATACTCGCAGACACGCGAACGTGCCTCAATGCGGTCACAGAGGCAGCAGCTTTTGCACAGATGCTCCTGGTGATTCTGGCACTTTCCAGGCACACTCCTGAAAGTCGCGCACACTGCTGTTCACTCGCTAAACGACCTCTTGGGAAACACGTCTCCGGTCGACGGACCGCTCAGATTGCTTCTCGTGTAACTGTGAACTGTGTCAGCGCAGGGAATCCGTCTCTGTTGAGCAGATGTCAATCCTGCCTCGCTTTTGCTTTGTTGCCTCTACCAAGATGATTTCCTGTTTCTCTCTTCACTGGAGCAGGCAGACACAGCCAACGCACATCAAGTGTCAAGAGACACGCTCTGCTGAGCTCAACGCTTGTGCAGATGCACATGTGCGACGAAGTCAACACACGTGCTTGTGGAGAGAAAGAAAGGGACTCCCAGGCGTGTGGAGCGACGGGGAGAAAGAGCGGGCGCTGAGGAACACAGTTTCAAACAGACTGTCTCCACACAAACAGGCACCTGTCTGCAGGTATCCTAGCTCTTGATTCTTGAACTTGAGGAAACACGCGTCTGAGCAAAACTCCCAAACGCTTCCAGGAAAGACACAGGCTCTCCCACAAGCACACAAGTGTTTGCCCTCAGCTATAGATCAGGGACAAGCCTGTGAAGAGATGCCCTGCTATTCTTTCGCCTTATGGCATCATGTGTTTCGTTCCTCTTGGAGATCGATTGTTAAACGTCTTTCCTCGGGCGACTGTGAAGCATTTGCCAGCGGAGGAGAAGTAGCACGGAGCAGCATTCAGTACTGCCTACGAGTGTCTTTGCTACCCTACTAGCGGAGCTCCAAGAACAGGCACACATCTTCAGGTACCTTCCAAATGTGGATTCCCCTGCAGCCCCGTAGGCGGGCGTGCAGTACGCCAACCGTCAACGGACGTTTTTCCCCTCAAGCCTGTCAGGACGTTGCTCGTCCGTCTTTCCCTCAATAGATGGGAGTAGGCGCGCTTGCGGATGTGTGCGTGTGTGTGGCCACGCGTTTGCTTAGGCATCAGTGTGTGAAAAGGTAGGTGCTTTTCTCTAGCTGCGTGTGCGTGCACGTGGTGCTGGGTGCACATCCCTGGGTGCTCGTGGAAAGGTTTCTGCATGGTTTTCGCTGAGGAATCGTGTGTGTGCACATGGACAAAGAGAAGGCGCAGCAACCAGGTTCCAGCGCCGAAGAAGGCAAAAGGCGAGGTTTCCGGCGCTATCTCCTTCTCTCCCCAGAGCTAGTCGCGCAAAGCAAGCCGCTAAGCCGGCGACCGGCAAGAGAGCTACAACGAAGCATGCCGAACGGAGAAAATAGCAGCAGCTCATCTGTTCACACCTTGTTTCTGCCATGTGCTTGAACGCCAAGACGTTCGCGCTTCTGTGAGATGAAAGACGTCCTTCTGCATATGTGGTTGCTCACACCGGTGCACTTGTTAGTGTATCCATTCAGTCCTGGGCTGCGGGGCATTCAGAAGTGGCTCTGTGGAGACGTCTGCATAGAGGCAGCTGTCAGAACACGCACACTCGATTGTTCACCAAAACATATGCAGACGCGTCCTTAGCCTGTAGATTTGGATGCACAGAGTTCCCTGTGTTCGCAAGAGACAAGGGAATCGCGTCTGTGCGCACAGAAGCAATAGCGGACCGTTTCCCTCGGAGTGAACGCGAAAGAGCCGTCTATATACTCGCAGACACGCGAACGTGCCTCAATGCGGTCACAGAGGCAGCAGCTTTTGCACAGATGCTCCTGGTGATTCTGGCACTTTCCAGGCACACTCCTGAAAGTCGCGCACACTGCTGTTCACTCGCTAAACGACCTCTTGGGAAACACGTCTCCGGTCGACGGACCGCTCAGATTGCTTCTCGTGTAACTGTGAACTGTGTCAGCGCAGGGAATCCGTCTCTGTTGAGCAGATGTCAATCCTGCCTCGCTTTTGCTTTGTTGCCTCTACCAAGATGATTTCCCGTTTCTCTCTTCACTGGAGCAGGCAGACACAGCCAACGCACATCAAGTGTCAAGAGACACGCTCTGCTGAGCTCAACGCTTGTGCAGATGCACATGTGCGACGAAGTCAACACACGTGCTTGTGGAGAGAAAGAAAGGGACTCCCAGGCGTGTGGAGCGACGGGGAGAAAGAGCGGGCGCTGAGGAACACAGTTTCAAACAGACTGTCTCCACACAAACAGGCACCTGTCTGCAGGTATCCTAGCTCTTGATTCTTGAACTTGAGGAAACACGCGTCTGAGCAAAACTCCCAAACGCTTCCAGGAAAGACACAGGCTCTCCCACAAGCACACAAGTGTTTGCCCTCAGCTATAGATCAGGGACAAGCCTGTGAAGAGATGCCCTGCTATTCTTTCGCCTTATGGCATCATGTGTTTCGTTCCTCTTGGAGATCGATTGTTAAACGTCTTTCCTCGGGCGACTGTGAAGCATTTGCCAGCGGAGGAGAAGTAGCACGGAGCAGCATTCAGTACTGCCTACGAGTGTCTTTGCTACCCTACTAGCGGAGCTCCAAGAACAGGCACACATCTTCAGGTACCTTCCAAATGTGGATTCCCCTGCAGCCCCGTAGGCGGGCGTGCAGTACGCCAACCGTCAACGGACGTTTTTCCCCTCAAGCCTGTCAGGACGTTGCTCGTCCGTCTTTCCCTCAATAGATGGGAGTAGGCGCGCTTGCGGATGTGTGCGTGTGTGTGGCCACGCGTTTGCTTAGGCATCAGTGTGTGAAAAGGTAGGTGCTTTTCTCTAGCTGCGTGTGCGTGCACGTGGTGCTGGGTGCACATCCCTGGGTGCTCGTGGAAAGGTTTCTGCATGGTTTTCGCTGAGGAATCGTGTGTGTGCACATGGACAAAGAGAAGGCGCAGCAACCAGGTTCCAGCGCCGAAGAAGGCAAAAGGCGAGGTTTCCGGCGCTATCTCCTTCTCTCCCCAGAGCTAGTCGCGCAAAGCAAGCCGCTAAGCCGGCGACCGGCAAGAGAGCTACAACGAAGCATGCCGAACGGAGAAAATAGCAGCAGCTCATCTGTTCACACCTTGTTTCTGCCATGTGCTTGAACGCCAAGACGTTCGCGCTTCTGTGAGATGAAAGACGTCCTTCTGCATATGTGGTTGCTCACACCGGTGCACTTGTTAGTGTATCCATTCAGTCCTGGGCTGCGGGGCATTCAGAAGTGGCTCTGTGGAGACGTCTGCATAGAGGCAGCTGTCAGAACACGCACACTCGATTGTTCACCAAAACATATGCAGACGCGTCCTTAGCCTGTAGATTTGGATGCACAGAGTTCCCTGTGTTCGCAAGAGACAAGGGAATCGCGTCTGTGCGCACAGAAGCAATAGCGGACCGTTTCCCTCGGAGTGAACGCGAAAGAGCCGTCTATATACTCGCAGACACGCGAACGTGCCTCAATGCGGTCACAGAGGCAGCAGCTTTTGCACAGATGCTCCTGGTGATTCTGGCACTTTCCAGGCACACTCCTGAAAGTCGCGCACACTGCTGTTCACTCGCTAAACGACCTCTTGGGAAACACGTCTCCGGTCGACGGACCGCTCAGATTGCTTCTCGTGTAACTGTGAACTGTGTCAGCGCAGGGAATCCGTCTCTGTTGAGCAGATGTCAATCCTGCCTCGCTTTTGCTTTGTTGCCTCTACCAAGATGATTTCCTGTTTCTCTCTTCACTGGAGCAGGCAGACACAGCCAACGCACATCAAGTGTCAAGAGACACGCTCTGCTGAGCTCAACGCTTGTGCAGATGCACATGTGCGACGAAGTCAACACACGTGCTTGTGGAGAGAAAGAAAGGGACTCCCAGGCGTGTGGAGCGACGGGGAGAAAGAGCGGGCGCTGAGGAACACAGTTTCAAACAGACTGTCTCCACACAAACAGGCACCTGTCTGCAGGTATCCTAGCTCTTGATTCTTGAACTTGAGGAAACACGCGTCTGAGCAAAACTCCCAAACGCTTCCAGGAAAGACACAGGCTCTCCCACAAGCACACAAGTGTTTGCCCTCAGCTATAGATCAGGGACAAGCCTGTGAAGAGATGCCCTGCTATTCTTTCGCCTTATGGCATCATGTGTTTCGTTCCTCTTGGAGATCGATTGTTAAACGTCTTTCCTCGGGCGACTGTGAAGCATTTGCCAGCGGAGGAGAAGTAGCACGGAGCAGCATTCAGTACTGCCTACGAGTGTCTTTGCTACCCTACTAGCGGAGCTCCAAGAACAGGCACACATCTTCAGGTACCTTCCAAATGTGGATTCCCCTGCAGCCCCGTAGGCGGGCGTGCAGTACGCCAACCGTCAACGGACGTTTTTCCCCTCAAGCCTGTCAGGACGTTGCTCGTCCGTCTTTCCCTCAATAGATGGGAGTAGGCGCGCTTGCGGATGTGTGCGTGTGTGTGGCCACGCGTTTGCTTAGGCATCAGTGTGTGAAAAGGTAGGTGCTTTTCTCTAGCTGCGTGTGCGTGCACGTGGTGCTGGGTGCACATCCCTGGGTGCTCGTGGAAAGGTTTCTGCATGGTTTTCGCTGAGGAATCGTGTGTGTGCACATGGACAAAGAGAAGGCGCAGCAACCAGGTTCCAGCGCCGAAGAAGGCAAAAGGCGAGGTTTCCGGCGCTATCTCCTTCTCTCCCCAGAGCTAGTCGCGCAAAGCAAGCCGCTAAGCCGGCGACCGGCAAGAGAGCTACAACGAAGCATGCCGAACGGAGAAAATAGCAGCAGCTCATCTGTTCACACCTTGTTTCTGCCATGTGCTTGAACGCCAAGACGTTCGCGCTTCTGTGAGATGAAAGACGTCCTTCTGCATATGTGGTTGCTCACACCGGTGCACTTGTTAGTGTATCCATTCAGTCCTGGGCTGCGGGGCATTCAGAAGTGGCTCTGTGGAGACGTCTGCATAGAGGCAGCTGTCAGAACACGCACACTCGATTGTTCACCAAAACATATGCAGACGCGTCCTTAGCCTGTAGATTTGGATGCACAGAGTTCCCTGTGTTCGCAAGAGACAAGGGAATCGCGTCTGTGCGCACAGAAGCAATAGCGGACCGTTTCCCTCGGAGTGAACGCGAAAGAGCCGTCTATATACTCGCAGACACGCGAACGTGCCTCAATGCGGTCACAGAGGCAGCAGCTTTTGCACAGATGCTCCTGGTGATTCTGGCACTTTCCAGGCACACTCCTGAAAGTCGCGCACACTGCTGTTCACTCGCTAAACGACCTCTTGGGAAACACGTCTCCGGTCGACGGACCGCTCAGATTGCTTCTCGTGTAACTGTGAACTGTGTCAGCGCAGGGAATCCGTCTCTGTTGAGCAGATGTCAATCCTGCCTCGCTTTTGCTTTGTTGCCTCTACCAAGATGATTTCCCGTTTCTCTCTTCACTGGAGCAGGCAGACACAGCCAACGCACATCAAGTGTCAAGAGACACGCTCTGCTGAGCTCAACGCTTGTGCAGATGCACATGTGCGACGAAGTCAACACACGTGCTTGTGGAGAGAAAGAAAGGGACTCCCAGGCGTGTGGAGCGACGGGGAGAAAGAGCGGGCGCTGAGGAACACAGTTTCAAACAGACTGTCTCCACACAAACAGGCACCTGTCTGCAGGTATCCTAGCTCTTGATTCTTGAACTTGAGGAAACACGCGTCTGAGCAAAACTCCCAAACGCTTCCAGGAAAGACACAGGCTCTCCCACAAGCACACAAGTGTTTGCCCTCAGCTATAGATCAGGGACAAGCCTGTGAAGAGATGCCCTGCTATTCTTTCGCCTTATGGCATCATGTGTTTCGTTCCTCTTGGAGATCGATTGTTAAACGTCTTTCCTCGGGCGACTGTGAAGCATTTGCCAGCGGAGGAGAAGTAGCACGGAGCAGCATTCAGTACTGCCTACGAGTGTCTTTGCTACCCTACTAGCGGAGCTCCAAGAACAGGCACACATCTTCAGGTACCTTCCAAATGTGGATTCCCCTGCAGCCCCGTAGGCGGGCGTGCAGTACGCCAACCGTCAACGGACGTTTTTCCCCTCAAGCCTGTCAGGACGTTGCTCGTCCGTCTTTCCCTCAATAGATGGGAGTAGGCGCGCTTGCGGATGTGTGCGTGTGTGTGGCCACGCGTTTGCTTAGGCATCAGTGTGTGAAAAGGTAGGTGCTTTTCTCTAGCTGCGTGTGCGTGCACGTGGTGCTGGGTGCACATCCCTGGGTGCTCGTGGAAAGGTTTCTGCATGGTTTTCGCTGAGGAATCGTGTGTGTGCACATGGACAAAGAGAAGGCGCAGCAACCAGGTTCCAGCGCCGAAGAAGGCAAAAGGCGAGGTTTCCGGCGCTATCTCCTTCTCTCCCCAGAGCTAGTCGCGCAAAGCAAGCCGCTAAGCCGGCGACCGGCAAGAGAGCTACAACGAAGCATGCCGAACGGAGAAAATAGCAGCAGCTCATCTGTTCACACCTTGTTTCTGCCATGTGCTTGAACGCCAAGACGTTCGCGCTTCTGTGAGATGAAAGACGTCCTTCTGCATATGTGGTTGCTCACACCGGTGCACTTGTTAGTGTATCCATTCAGTCCTGGGCTGCGGGGCATTCAGAAGTGGCTCTGTGGAGACGTCTGCATAGAGGCAGCTGTCAGAACACGCACACTCGATTGTTCACCAAAACATATGCAGACGCGTCCTTAGCCTGTAGATTTGGATGCACAGAGTTCCCTGTGTTCGCAAGAGACAAGGGAATCGCGTCTGTGCGCACAGAAGCAATAGCGGACCGTTTCCCTCGGAGTGAACGCGAAAGAGCCGTCTATATACTCGCAGACACGCGAACGTGCCTCAATGCGGTCACAGAGGCAGCAGCTTTTGCACAGATGCTCCTGGTGATTCTGGCACTTTCCAGGCACACTCCTGAAAGTCGCGCACACTGCTGTTCACTCGCTAAACGACCTCTTGGGAAACACGTCTCCGGTCGACGGACCGCTCAGATTGCTTCTCGTGTAACTGTGAACTGTGTCAGCGCAGGGAATCCGTCTCTGTTGAGCAGATGTCAATCCTGCCTCGCTTTTGCTTTGTTGCCTCTACCAAGATGATTTCCCGTTTCTCTCTTCACTGGAGCAGGCAGACACAGCCAACGCACATCAAGTGTCAAGAGACACGCTCTGCTGAGCTCAACGCTTGTGCAGATGCACATGTGCGACGAAGTCAACACACGTGCTTGTGGAGAGAAAGAAAGGGACTCCCAGGCGTGTGGAGCGACGGGGAGAAAGAGCGGGCGCTGAGGAACACAGTTTCAAACAGACTGTCTCCACACAAACAGGCACCTGTCTGCAGGTATCCTAGCTCTTGATTCTTGAACTTGAGGAAACACGCGTCTGAGCAAAACTCCCAAACGCTTCCAGGAAAGACACAGGCTCTCCCACAAGCACACAAGTGTTTGCCCTCAGCTATAGATCAGGGACAAGCCTGTGAAGAGATGCCCTGCTATTCTTTCGCCTTATGGCATCATGTGTTTCGTTCCTCTTGGAGATCGATTGTTAAACGTCTTTCCTCGGGCGACTGTGAAGCATTTGCCAGCGGAGGAGAAGTAGCACGGAGCAGCATTCAGTACTGCCTACGAGTGTCTTTGCTACCCTACTAGCGGAGCTCCAAGAACAGGCACACATCTTCAGGTACCTTCCAAATGTGGATTCCCCTGCAGCCCCGTAGGCGGGCGTGCAGTACGCCAACCGTCAACGGACGTTTTTCCCCTCAAGCCTGTCAGGACGTTGCTCGTCCGTCTTTCCCTCAATAGATGGGAGTAGGCGCGCTTGCGGATGTGTGCGTGTGTGTGGCCACGCGTTTGCTTAGGCATCAGTGTGTGAAAAGGTAGGTGCTTTTCTCTAGCTGCGTGTGCGTGCACGTGGTGCTGGGTGCACATCCCTGGGTGCTCGTGGAAAGGTTTCTGCATGGTTTTCGCTGAGGAATCGTGTGTGTGCACATGGACAAAGAGAAGGCGCAGCAACCAGGTTCCAGCGCCGAAGAAGGCAAAAGGCGAGGTTTCCGGCGCTATCTCCTTCTCTCCCCAGAGCTAGTCGCGCAAAGCAAGCCGCTAAGCCGGCGACCGGCAAGAGAGCTACAACGAAGCATGCCGAACGGAGAAAATAGCAGCAGCTCATCTGTTCACACCTTGTTTCTGCCATGTGCTTGAACGCCAAGACGTTCGCGCTTCTGTGAGATGAAAGACGTCCTTCTGCATATGTGGTTGCTCACACCGGTGCACTTGTTAGTGTATCCATTCAGTCCTGGGCTGCGGGGCATTCAGAAGTGGCTCTGTGGAGACGTCTGCATAGAGGCAGCTGTCAGAACACGCACACTCGATTGTTCACCAAAACATATGCAGACGCGTCCTTAGCCTGTAGATTTGGATGCACAGAGTTCCCTGTGTTCGCAAGAGACAAGGGAATCGCGTCTGTGCGCACAGAAGCAATAGCGGACCGTTTCCCTCGGAGTGAACGCGAAAGAGCCGTCTATATACTCGCAGACACGCGAACGTGCCTCAATGCGGTCACAGAGGCAGCAGCTTTTGCACAGATGCTCCTGGTGATTCTGGCACTTTCCAGGCACACTCCTGAAAGTCGCGCACACTGCTGTTCACTCGCTAAACGACCTCTTGGGAAACACGTCTCCGGTCGACGGACCGCTCAGATTGCTTCTCGTGTAACTGTGAACTGTGTCAGCGCAGGGAATCCGTCTCTGTTGAGCAGATGTCAATCCTGCCTCGCTTTTGCTTTGTTGCCTCTACCAAGATGATTTCCCGTTTCTCTCTTCACTGGAGCAGGCAGACACAGCCAACGCACATCAAGTGTCAAGAGACACGCTCTGCTGAGCTCAACGCTTGTGCAGATGCACATGTGCGACGAAGTCAACACACGTGCTTGTGGAGAGAAAGAAAGGGACTCCCAGGCGTGTGGAGCGACGGGGAGAAAGAGCGGGCGCTGAGGAACACAGTTTCAAACAGACTGTCTCCACACAAACAGGCACCTGTCTGCAGGTATCCTAGATCTTGATTCTTGAACTTGAGGAAACACGCGTCTGAGCAAAACTCCCAAACGCTTCCAGGAAAGACACAGGCTCTCCCACAAGCACACAAGTGTTTGCCCTCAGCTATAGATCAGGGACAAGCCTGTGAAGAGATGCCCTGCTATTCTTTCGCCTTACGGCATCATGTGTTTCGTTCCTCTTGGAGATCGATTGTTAAACGTCTTTCCTCGGGCGACTGTGAAGCATTTGCCAGCGGAGGAGAAGTAGCACGGAGCAGCATTCAGTACTGCCTACGAGTGTCTTTGCTACCCTACTAGCGGAGCTCCAAGAACAGGCACACATCTTCAGGTACCTTCCAAATGTGGATTCCCCTGCAGCCCCGTAGGCGGGCGTGCAGTACGCCAACCGTCAACGGACGTTTTTCCCCTCAAGCCTGTCAGGACGTTGCTCGTCCGTCTTTCCCTCAATAGATGGGAGTAGGCGCGCTTGCGGATGTGTGCGTGTGTGTGGCCACGCGTTTGCTTAGGCATCAGTGTGTGAAAAGGTAGGTGCTTTTCTCTAGCTGCGTGTGCGTGCACGTGGTGCTGGGTGCACATCCCTGGGTGCTCGTGGAAAGGTTTCTGCATGGTTTTCGCTGAGGAATCGTGTGTGTGCACATGGACAAAGAGAAGGCGCAGCAACCAGGTTCCAGCGCCGAAGAAGGCAAAAGGCGAGGTTTCCGGCGCTATCTCCTTCTCTCCCCAGAGCTAGTCGCGCAAAGCAAGCCGCTAAGCCGGCGACCGGCAAGAGAGCTACAACGAAGCATGCCGAACGGAGAAAATAGCAGCAGCTCATCTGTTCACACCTTGTTTCTGCCATGTGCTTGAACGCCAAGACGTTCGCGCTTCTGTGAGATGAAAGACGTCCTTCTGCATATGTGGTTGCTCACACCGGTGCACTTGTTAGTGTATCCATTCAGTCCTGGGCTGCGGGGCATTCAGAAGTGGCTCTGTGGAGACGTCTGCATAGAGGCAGCTGTCAGAACACGCACACTCGATTGTTCACCAAAACATATGCAGACGCGTCCTTAGCCTGTAGATTTGGATGCACAGAGTTCCCTGTGTTCGCAAGAGACAAGGGAATCGCGTCTGTGCGCACAGAAGCAATAGCGGACCGTTTCCCTCGGAGTGAACGCGAAAGAGCCGTCTATATACTCGCAGACACGCGAACGTGCCTCAATGCGGTCACAGAGGCAGCAGCTTTTGCACAGATGCTCCTGGTGATTCTGGCACTTTCCAGGCACACTCCTGAAAGTCGCGCACACTGCTGTTCACTCGCTAAACGACCTCTTGGGAAACACGTCTCCGGTCGACGGACCGCTCAGATTGCTTCTCGTGTAACTGTGAACTGTGTCAGCGCAGGGAATCCGTCTCTGTTGAGCAGATGTCAATCCTGCCTCGCTTTTGCTTTGTTGCCTCTACCAAGATGATTTCCCGTTTCTCTCTTCACTGGAGCAGGCAGACACAGCCAACGCACATCAAGTGTCAAGAGACACGCTCTGCTGAGCTCAACGCTTGTGCAGATGCACATGTGCGACGAAGTCAACACACGTGCTTGTGGAGAGAAAGAAAGGGACTCCCAGGCGTGTGGAGCGACGGGGAGAAAGAGCGGGCGCTGAGGAACACAGTTTCAAACAGACTGTCTCCACACAAACAGGCACCTGTCTGCAGGTATCCTAGCTCTTGATTCTTGAACTTGAGGAAACACGCGTCTGAGCAAAACTCCCAAACGCTTCCAGGAAAGACACAGGCTCTCCCACAAGCACACAAGTGTTTGCCCTCAGCTATAGATCAGGGACAAGCCTGTGAAGAGATGCCCTGCTATTCTTTCGCCTTATGGCATCATGTGTTTCGTTCCTCTTGGAGATCGATTGTTAAACGTCTTTCCTCGGGCGACTGTGAAGCATTTGCCAGCGGAGGAGAAGTAGCACGGAGCAGCATTCAGTACTGCCTACGAGTGTCTTTGCTACCCTACTAGCGGAGCTCCAAGAACAGGCACACATCTTCAGGTACCTTCCAAATGTGGATTCCCCTGCAGCCCCGTAGGCGGGCGTGCAGTACGCCAACCGTCAACGGACGTTTTTCCCCTCAAGCCTGTCAGGACGTTGCTCGTCCGTCTTTCCCTCAATAGATGGGAGTAGGCGCGCTTGCGGATGTGTGCGTGTGTGTGGCCACGCGTTTGCTTAGGCATCAGTGTGTGAAAAGGTAGGTGCTTTTCTCTAGCTGCGTGTGCGTGCACGTGGTGCTGGGTGCACATCCCTGGGTGCTCGTGGAAAGGTTTCTGCATGGTTTTCGCTGAGGAATCGTGTGTGTGCACATGGACAAAGAGAAGGCGCAGCAACCAGGTTCCAGCGCCGAAGAAGGCAAAAGGCGAGGTTTCCGGCGCTATCTCCTTCTCTCCCCAGAGCTAGTCGCGCAAAGCAAGCCGCTAAGCCGGCGACCGGCAAGAGAGCTACAACGAAGCATGCCGAACGGAGAAAATAGCAGCAGCTCATCTGTTCACACCTTGTTTCTGCCATGTGCTTGAACGCCAAGACGTTCGCGCTTCTGTGAGATGAAAGACGTCCTTCTGCATATGTGGTTGCTCACACCGGTGCACTTGTTAGTGTATCCATTCAGTCCTGGGCTGCGGGGCATTCAGAAGTGGCTCTGTGGAGACGTCTGCATAGAGGCAGCTGTCAGAACACGCACACTCGATTGTTCACCAAAACATATGCAGACGCGTCCTTAGCCTGTAGATTTGGATGCACAGAGTTCCCTGTGTTCGCAAGAGACAAGGGAATCGCGTCTGTGCGCACAGAAGCAATAGCGGACCGTTTCCCTCGGAGTGAACGCGAAAGAGCCGTCTATATACTCGCAGACACGCGAACGTGCCTCAATGCGGTCACAGAGGCAGCAGCTTTTGCACAGATGCTCCTGGTGATTCTGGCACTTTCCAGGCACACTCCTGAAAGTCGCGCACACTGCTGTTCACTCGCTAAACGACCTCTTGGGAAACACGTCTCCGGTCGACGGACCGCTCAGATTGCTTCTCGTGTAACTGTGAACTGTGTCAGCGCAGGGAATCCGTCTCTGTTGAGCAGATGTCAATCCTGCCTCGCTTTTGCTTTGTTGCCTCTACCAAGATGATTTCCCGTTTCTCTCTTCACTGGAGCAGGCAGACACAGCCAACGCACATCAAGTGTCAAGAGACACGCTCTGCTGAGCTCAACGCTTGTGCAGATGCACATGTGCGACGAAGTCAACACACGTGCTTGTGGAGAGAAAGAAAGGGACTCCCAGGCGTGTGGAGCGACGGGGAGAAAGAGCGGGCGCTGAGGAACACAGTTTCAAACAGACTGTCTCCACACAAACAGGCACCTGTCTGCAGGTATCCTAGCTCTTGATTCTTGAACTTGAGGAAACACGCGTCTGAGCAAAACTCCCAAACGCTTCCAGGAAAGACACAGGCTCTCCCACAAGCACACAAGTGTTTGCCCTCAGCTATAGATCAGGGACAAGCCTGTGAAGAGATGCCCTGCTATTCTTTCGCCTTATGGCATCATGTGTTTCGTTCCTCTTGGAGATCGATTGTTAAACGTCTTTCCTCGGGCGACTGTGAAGCATTTGCCAGCGGAGGAGAAGTAGCACGGAGCAGCATTCAGTACTGCCTACGAGTGTCTTTGCTACCCTACTAGCGGAGCTCCAAGAACAGGCACACATCTTCAGGTACCTTCCAAATGTGGATTCCCCTGCAGCCCCGTAGGCGGGCGTGCAGTACGCCAACCGTCAACGGACGTTTTTCCCCTCAAGCCTGTCAGGACGTTGCTCGTCCGTCTTTCCCTCAATAGATGGGAGTAGGCGCGCTTGCGGATGTGTGCGTGTGTGTGGCCACGCGTTTGCTTAGGCATCAGTGTGTGAAAAGGTAGGTGCTTTTCTCTAGCTGCGTGTGCGTGCACGTGGTGCTGGGTGCACATCCCTGGGTGCTCGTGGAAAGGTTTCTGCATGGTTTTCGCTGAGGAATCGTGTGTGTGCACATGGACAAAGAGAAGGCGCAGCAACCAGGTTCCAGCGCCGAAGAAGGCAAAAGGCGAGGTTTCCGGCGCTATCTCCTTCTCTCCCCAGAGCTAGTCGCGCAAAGCAAGCCGCTAAGCCGGCGACCGGCAAGAGAGCTACAACGAAGCATGCCGAACGGAGAAAATAGCAGCAGCTCATCTGTTCACACCTTGTTTCTGCCATGTGCTTGAACGCCAAGACGTTCGCGCTTCTGTGAGATGAAAGACGTCCTTCTGCATATGTGGTTGCTCACACCGGTGCACTTGTTAGTGTATCCATTCAGTCCTGGGCTGCGGGGCATTCAGAAGTGGCTCTGTGGAGACGTCTGCATAGAGGCAGCTGTCAGAACACGCACACTCGATTGTTCACCAAAACATATGCAGACGCGTCCTTAGCCTGTAGATTTGGATGCACAGAGTTCCCTGTGTTCGCAAGAGACAAGGGAATCGCGTCTGTGCGCACAGAAGCAATAGCGGACCGTTTCCCTCGGAGTGAACGCGAAAGAGCCGTCTATATACTCGCAGACACGCGAACGTGCCTCAATGCGGTCACAGAGGCAGCAGCTTTTGCACAGATGCTCCTGGTGATTCTGGCACTTTCCAGGCACACTCCTGAAAGTCGCGCACACTGCTGTTCACTCGCTAAACGACCTCTTGGGAAACACGTCTCCGGTCGACGGACCGCTCAGATTGCTTCTCGTGTAACTGTGAACTGTGTCAGCGCAGGGAATCCGTCTCTGTTGAGCAGATGTCAATCCTGCCTCGCTTTTGCTTTGTTGCCTCTACCAAGATGATTTCCTGTTTCTCTCTTCACTGGAGCAGGCAGACACAGCCAACGCACATCAAGTGTCAAGAGACACGCTCTGCTGAGCTCAACGCTTGTGCAGATGCACATGTGCGACGAAGTCAACACACGTGCTTGTGGAGAGAAAGAAAGGGACTCCCAGGCGTGTGGAGCGACGGGGAGAAAGAGCGGGCGCTGAGGAACACAGTTTCAAACAGACTGTCTCCACACAAACAGGCACCTGTCTGCAGGTATCCTAGCTCTTGATTCTTGAACTTGAGGAAACACGCGTCTGAGCAAAACTCCCAAACGCTTCCAGGAAAGACACAGGCTCTCCCACAAGCACACAAGTGTTTGCCCTCAGCTATAGATCAGGGACAAGCCTGTGAAGAGATGCCCTGCTATTCTTTCGCCTTATGGCATCATGTGTTTCGTTCCTCTTGGAGATCGATTGTTAAACGTCTTTCCTCGGGCGACTGTGAAGCATTTGCCAGCGGAGGAGAAGTAGCACGGAGCAGCATTCAGTACTGCCTACGAGTGTCTTTGCTACCCTACTAGCGGAGCTCCAAGAACAGGCACACATCTTCAGGTACCTTCCAAATGTGGATTCCCCTGCAGCCCCGTAGGCGGGCGTGCAGTACGCCAACCGTCAACGGACGTTTTTCCCCTCAAGCCTGTCAGGACGTTGCTCGTCCGTCTTTCCCTCAATAGATGGGAGTAGGCGCGCTTGCGGATGTGTGCGTGTGTGTGGCCACGCGTTTGCTTAGGCATCAGTGTGTGAAAAGGTAGGTGCTTTTCTCTAGCTGCGTGTGCGTGCACGTGGTGCTGGGTGCACATCCCTGGGTGCTCGTGGAAAGGTTTCTGCATGGTTTTCGCTGAGGAATCGTGTGTGTGCACATGGACAAAGAGAAGGCGCAGCAACCAGGTTCCAGCGCCGAAGAAGGCAAAAGGCGAGGTTTCCGGCGCTATCTCCTTCTCTCCCCAGAGCTAGTCGCGCAAAGCAAGCCGCTAAGCCGGCGACCGGCAAGAGAGCTACAACGAAGCATGCCGAACGGAGAAAATAGCAGCAGCTCATCTGTTCACACCTTGTTTCTGCCATGTGCTTGAACGCCAAGACGTTCGCGCTTCTGTGAGATGAAAGACGTCCTTCTGCATATGTGGTTGCTCACACCGGTGCACTTGTTAGTGTATCCATTCAGTCCTGGGCTGCGGGGCATTCAGAAGTGGCTCTGTGGAGACGTCTGCATAGAGGCAGCTGTCAGAACACGCACACTCGATTGTTCACCAAAACATATGCAGACGCGTCCTTAGCCTGTAGATTTGGATGCACAGAGTTCCCTGTGTTCGCAAGAGACAAGGGAATCGCGTCTGTGCGCACAGAAGCAATAGCGGACCGTTTCCCTCGGAGTGAACGCGAAAGAGCCGTCTATATACTCGCAGACACGCGAACGTGCCTCAATGCGGTCACAGAGGCAGCAGCTTTTGCACAGATGCTCCTGGTGATTCTGGCACTTTCCAGGCACACTCCTGAAAGTCGCGCACACTGCTGTTCACTCGCTAAACGACCTCTTGGGAAACACGTCTCCGGTCGACGGACCGCTCAGATTGCTTCTCGTGTAACTGTGAACTGTGTCAGCGCAGGGAATCCGTCTCTGTTGAGCAGATGTCAATCCTGCCTCGCTTTTGCTTTGTTGCCTCTACCAAGATGATTTCCCGTTTCTCTCTTCACTGGAGCAGGCAGACACAGCCAACGCACATCAAGTGTCAAGAGACACGCTCTGCTGAGCTCAACGCTTGTGCAGATGCACATGTGCGACGAAGTCAACACACGTGCTTGTGGAGAGAAAGAAAGGGACTCCCAGGCGTGTGGAGCGACGGGGAGAAAGAGCGGGCGCTGAGGAACACAGTTTCAAACAGACTGTCTCCACACAAACAGGCACCTGTCTGCAGGTATCCTAGCTCTTGATTCTTGAACTTGAGGAAACACGCGTCTGAGCAAAACTCCCAAACGCTTCCAGGAAAGACACAGGCTCTCCCACAAGCACACAAGTGTTTGCCCTCAGCTATAGATCAGGGACAAGCCTGTGAAGAGATGCCCTGCTATTCTTTCGCCTTATGGCATCATGTGTTTCGTTCCTCTTGGAGATCGATTGTTAAACGTCTTTCCTCGGGCGACTGTGAAGCATTTGCCAGCGGAGGAGAAGTAGCACGGAGCAGCATTCAGTACTGCCTACGAGTGTCTTTGCTACCCTACTAGCGGAGCTCCAAGAACAGGCACACATCTTCAGGTACCTTCCAAATGTGGATTCCCCTGCAGCCCCGTAGGCGGGCGTGCAGTACGCCAACCGTCAACGGACGTTTTTCCCCTCAAGCCTGTCAGGACGTTGCTCGTCCGTCTTTCCCTCAATAGATGGGAGTAGGCGCGCTTGCGGATGTGTGCGTGTGTGTGGCCACGCGTTTGCTTAGGCATCAGTGTGTGAAAAGGTAGGTGCTTTTCTCTAGCTGCGTGTGCGTGCACGTGGTGCTGGGTGCACATCCCTGGGTGCTCGTGGAAAGGTTTCTGCATGGTTTTCGCTGAGGAATCGTGTGTGTGCACATGGACAAAGAGAAGGCGCAGCAACCAGGTTCCAGCGCCGAAGAAGGCAAAAGGCGAGGTTTCCGGCGCTATCTCCTTCTCTCCCCAGAGCTAGTCGCGCAAAGCAAGCCGCTAAGCCGGCGACCGGCAAGAGAGCTACAACGAAGCATGCCGAACGGAGAAAATAGCAGCAGCTCATCTGTTCACACCTTGTTTCTGCCATGTGCTTGAACGCCAAGACGTTCGCGCTTCTGTGAGATGAAAGACGTCCTTCTGCATATGTGGTTGCTCACACCGGTGCACTTGTTAGTGTATCCATTCAGTCCTGGGCTGCGGGGCATTCAGAAGTGGCTCTGTGGAGACGTCTGCATAGAGGCAGCTGTCAGAACACGCACACTCGATTGTTCACCAAAACATATGCAGACGCGTCCTTAGCCTGTAGATTTGGATGCACAGAGTTCCCTGTGTTCGCAAGAGACAAGGGAATCGCGTCTGTGCGCACAGAAGCAATAGCGGACCGTTTCCCTCGGAGTGAACGCGAAAGAGCCGTCTATATACTCGCAGACACGCGAACGTGCCTCAATGCGGTCACAGAGGCAGCAGCTTTTGCACAGATGCTCCTGGTGATTCTGGCACTTTCCAGGCACACTCCTGAAAGTCGCGCACACTGCTGTTCACTCGCTAAACGACCTCTTGGGAAACACGTCTCCGGTCGACGGACCGCTCAGATTGCTTCTCGTGTAACTGTGAACTGTGTCAGCGCAGGGAATCCGTCTCTGTTGAGCAGATGTCAATCCTGCCTCGCTTTTGCTTTGTTGCCTCTACCAAGATGATTTCCCGTTTCTCTCTTCACTGGAGCAGGCAGACACAGCCAACGCACATCAAGTGTCAAGAGACACGCTCTGCTGAGCTCAACGCTTGTGCAGATGCACATGTGCGACGAAGTCAACACACGTGCTTGTGGAGAGAAAGAAAGGGACTCCCAGGCGTGTGGAGCGACGGGGAGAAAGAGCGGGCGCTGAGGAACACAGTTTCAAACAGACTGTCTCCACACAAACAGGCACCTGTCTGCAGGTATCCTAGCTCTTGATTCTTGAACTTGAGGAAACACGCGTCTGAGCAAAACTCCCAAACGCTTCCAGGAAAGACACAGGCTCTCCCACAAGCACACAAGTGTTTGCCCTCAGCTATAGATCAGGGACAAGCCTGTGAAGAGATGCCCTGCTATTCTTTCGCCTTATGGCATCATGTGTTTCGTTCCTCTTGGAGATCGATTGTTAAACGTCTTTCCTCGGGCGACTGTGAAGCATTTGCCAGCGGAGGAGAAGTAGCACGGAGCAGCATTCAGTACTGCCTACGAGTGTCTTTGCTACCCTACTAGCGGAGCTCCAAGAACAGGCACACATCTTCAGGTACCTTCCAAATGTGGATTCCCCTGCAGCCCCGTAGGCGGGCGTGCAGTACGCCAACCGTCAACGGACGTTTTTCCCCTCAAGCCTGTCAGGACGTTGCTCGTCCGTCTTTCCCTCAATAGATGGGAGTAGGCGCGCTTGCGGATGTGTGCGTGTGTGTGGCCACGCGTTTGCTTAGGCATCAGTGTGTGAAAAGGTAGGTGCTTTTCTCTAGCTGCGTGTGCGTGCACGTGGTGCTGGGTGCACATCCCTGGGTGCTCGTGGAAAGGTTTCTGCATGGTTTTCGCTGAGGAATCGTGTGTGTGCACATGGACAAAGAGAAGGCGCAGCAACCAGGTTCCAGCGCCGAAGAAGGCAAAAGGCGAGGTTTCCGGCGCTATCTCCTTCTCTCCCCAGAGCTAGTCGCGCAAAGCAAGCCGCTAAGCCGGCGACCGGCAAGAGAGCTACAACGAAGCATGCCGAACGGAGAAAATAGCAGCAGCTCATCTGTTCACACCTTGTTTCTGCCATGTGCTTGAACGCCAAGACGTTCGCGCTTCTGTGAGATGAAAGACGTCCTTCTGCATATGTGGTTGCTCACACCGGTGCACTTGTTAGTGTATCCATTCAGTCCTGGGCTGCGGGGCATTCAGAAGTGGCTCTGTGGAGACGTCTGCATAGAGGCAGCTGTCAGAACACGCACACTCGATTGTTCACCAAAACATATGCAGACGCGTCCTTAGCCTGTAGATTTGGATGCACAGAGTTCCCTGTGTTCGCAAGAGACAAGGGAATCGCGTCTGTGCGCACAGAAGCAATAGCGGACCGTTTCCCTCGGAGTGAACGCGAAAGAGCCGTCTATATACTCGCAGACACGCGAACGTGCCTCAATGCGGTCACAGAGGCAGCAGCTTTTGCACAGATGCTCCTGGTGATTCTGGCACTTTCCAGGCACACTCCTGAAAGTCGCGCACACTGCTGTTCACTCGCTAAACGACCTCTTGGGAAACACGTCTCCGGTCGACGGACCGCTCAGATTGCTTCTCGTGTAACTGTGAACTGTGTCAGCGCAGGGAATCCGTCTCTGTTGAGCAGATGTCAATCCTGCCTCGCTTTTGCTTTGTTGCCTCTACCAAGATGATTTCCCGTTTCTCTCTTCACTGGAGCAGGCAGACACAGCCAACGCACATCAAGTGTCAAGAGACACGCTCTGCTGAGCTCAACGCTTGTGCAGATGCACATGTGCGACGAAGTCAACACACGTGCTTGTGGAGAGAAAGAAAGGGACTCCCAGGCGTGTGGAGCGACGGGGAGAAAGAGCGGGCGCTGAGGAACACAGTTTCAAACAGACTGTCTCCACACAAACAGGCACCTGTCTGCAGGTATCCTAGCTCTTGATTCTTGAACTTGAGGAAACACGCGTCTGAGCAAAACTCCCAAACGCTTCCAGGAAAGACACAGGCTCTCCCACAAGCACACAAGTGTTTGCCCTCAGCTATAGATCAGGGACAAGCCTGTGAAGAGATGCCCTGCTATTCTTTCGCCTTACGGCATCATGTGTTTCGTTCCTCTTGGAGATCGATTGTTAAACGTCTTTCCTAGGGCGACTGTGAAGCATTTGCCAGCGGAGGAGAAGTAGCACGGAGCAGCATTCAGTACTGCCTACGAGTGTCTTTGCTACCCTACTAGCGGAGCTCCAAGAACAGGCACACATCTTCAGGTACCTTCCAAATGTGGATTCCCCTGCAGCCCCGTAGGCGGGCGTGCAGTACGCCAACCGTCAACGGACGTTTTTCCCCTCAAGCCTGTCAGGACGTTGCTCGTCCGTCTTTCCCTCAATAGATGGGAGTAGGCGCGCTTGCGGATGTGTGCGTGTGTGTGGCCACGCGTTTGCTTAGGCATCAGTGTGTGAAAAGGTAGGTGCTTTTCTCTAGCTGCGTGTGCGTGCACGTGGTGCTGGGTGCACATCCCTGGGTGCTCGTGGAAAGGTTTCTGCATGGTTTTCGCTGAGGAATCGTGTGTGTGCACATGGACAAAGAGAAGGCGCAGCAACCAGGTTCCAGCGCCGAAGAAGGCAAAAGGCGAGGTTTCCGGCGCTATCTCCTTCTCTCCCCAGAGCTAGTCGCGCAAAGCAAGCCGCTAAGCCGGCGACCGGCAAGAGAGCTACAACGAAGCATGCCGAACGGAGAAAATAGCAGCAGCTCATCTGTTCACACCTTGTTTCTGCCATGTGCTTGAACGCCAAGACGTTCGCGCTTCTGTGAGATGAAAGACGTCCTTCTGCATATGTGGTTGCTCACACCGGTGCACTTGTTAGTGTATCCATTCAGTCCTGGGCTGCGGGGAATTCAGAAGTGGCTCTGTGGAGACGTCTGCACAGAGGCAGCTGTCAGAACACGCACACTCGATTGTTCACCAAAACATATGCAGACGCGTCCTTAGCCTGTAGATTTGGATGCACAGAGTTCCCTGTGTTCGCAAGAGACAAGGGAATCGCGTCTGTGCGCACAGAAGCAATAGCGGACCGTTTCCCTCGGAGTGAACGCGAAAGAGCCGTCTATATACTCGCAGACACGCGAACGTGCCTCAATGCGGTCACAGAGGCAGCAGCTTTTGCACAGATGCTCCTGGTGATTCTGGCACTTTCCAGGCACACTCCTGAAAGTCGCGCACACTGCTGTTCACTCGCTAAACGACCTCTTGGGAAACACGTCTCCGGTCGACGGACCGCTCAGATTGCTTCTCGTGTAACTGTGAACTGTGTCAGCGCAGGGAATCCGTCTCTGTTGAGCAGATGTCAATCCTGCCTCGCTTTTGCTTTGTTGCCTCTACCAAGATGATTTCCCGTTTCTCTCTTCACTGGAGCAGGCAGACACAGCCAACGCACATCAAGTGTCAAGAGACACGCTCTGCTGAGCTCAACGCTTGTGCAGATGCACATGTGCGACGAAGTCAACACACGTGCTTGTGGAGAGAAAGAAAGGGACTCCCAGGCGTGTGGAGCGACGGGGAGAAAGAGCGGGCGCTGAGGAACACAGTTTCAAACAGACTGTCTCCACACAAACAGGCACCTGTCTGCAGGTATCCTAGCTCTTGATTCTTGAACTTGAGGAAACACGCGTCTGAGCAAAACTCCCAAACGCTTCCAGGAAAGACACAGGCTCTCCCACAAGCACACAAGTGTTTGCCCTCAGCTATAGATCAGGGACAAGCCTGTGAAGAGATGCCCTGCTATTCTTTCGCCTTATGGCATCATGTGTTTCGTTCCTCTTGGAGATCGATTGTTAAACGTCTTTCCTCGGGCGACTGTGAAGCATTTGCCAGCGGAGGAGAAGTAGCACGGAGCAGCATTCAGTACTGCCTACGAGTGTCTTTGCTACCCTACTAGCGGAGCTCCAAGAACAGGCACACATCTTCAGGTACCTTCCAAATGTGGATTCCCCTGCAGCCCCGTAGGCGGGCGTGCAGTACGCCAACCGTCAACGGACGTTTTTCCCCTCAAGCCTGTCAGGACGTTGCTCGTCCGTCTTTCCCTCAATAGATGGGAGTAGGCGCGCTTGCGGATGTGTGCGTGTGTGTGGCCACGCGTTTGCTTAGGCATCAGTGTGTGAAAAGGTAGGTGCTTTTCTCTAGCTGCGTGTGCGTGCACGTGGTGCTGGGTGCACATCCCTGGGTGCTCGTGGAAAGGTTTCTGCATGGTTTTCGCTGAGGAATCGTGTGTGTGCACATGGACAAAGAGAAGGCGCAGCAACCAGGTTCCAGCGCCGAAGAAGGCAAAAGGCGAGGTTTCCGGCGCTATCTCCTTCTCTCCCCAGAGCTAGTCGCGCAAAGCAAGCCGCTAAGCCGGCGACCGGCAAGAGAGCTACAACGAAGCATGCCGAACGGAGAAAATAGCAGCAGCTCATCTGTTCACACCTTGTTTCTGCCATGTGCTTGAACGCCAAGACGTTCGCGCTTCTGTGAGATGAAAGACGTCCTTCTGCATATGTGGTTGCTCACACCGGTGCACTTGTTAGTGTATCCATTCAGTCCTGGGCTGCGGGGCATTCAGAAGTGGCTCTGTGGAGACGTCTGCATAGAGGCAGCTGTCAGAACACGCACACTCGATTGTTCACCAAAACATATGCAGACGCGTCCTTAGCCTGTAGATTTGGATGCACAGAGTTCCCTGTGTTCGCAAGAGACAAGGGAATCGCGTCTGTGCGCACAGAAGCAATAGCGGACCGTTTCCCTCGGAGTGAACGCGAAAGAGCCGTCTATATACTCGCAGACACGCGAACGTGCCTCAATGCGGTCACAGAGGCAGCAGCTTTTGCACAGATGCTCCTGGTGATTCTGGCACTTTCCAGGCACACTCCTGAAAGTCGCGCACACTGCTGTTCACTCGCTAAACGACCTCTTGGGAAACACGTCTCCGGTCGACGGACCGCTCAGATTGCTTCTCGTGTAACTGTGAACTGTGTCAGCGCAGGGAATCCGTCTCTGTTGAGCAGATGTCAATCCTGCCTCGCTTTTGCTTTGTTGCCTCTACCAAGATGATTTCCCGTTTCTCTCTTCACTGGAGCAGGCAGACACAGCCAACGCACATCAAGTGTCAAGAGACACGCTCTGCTGAGCTCAACGCTTGTGCAGATGCACATGTGCGACGAAGTCAACACACGTGCTTGTGGAGAGAAAGAAAGGGACTCCCAGGCGTGTGGAGCGACGGGGAGAAAGAGCGGGCGCTGAGGAACACAGTTTCAAACAGACTGTCTCCACACAAACAGGCACCTGTCTGCAGGTATCCTAGCTCTTGATTCTTGAACTTGAGGAAACACGCGTCTGAGCAAAACTCCCAAACGCTTCCAGGAAAGACACAGGCTCTCCCACAAGCACACAAGTGTTTGCCCTCAGCTATAGATCAGGGACAAGCCTGTGAAGAGATGCCCTGCTATTCTTTCGCCTTATGGCATCATGTGTTTCGTTCCTCTTGGAGATCGATTGTTAAACGTCTTTCCTCGGGCGACTGTGAAGCATTTGCCAGCGGAGGAGAAGTAGCACGGAGCAGCATTCAGTACTGCCTACGAGTGTCTTTGCTACCCTACTAGCGGAGCTCCAAGAACAGGCACACATCTTCAGGTACCTTCCAAATGTGGATTCCCCTGCAGCCCCGTAGGCGGGCGTGCAGTACGCCAACCGTCAACGGACGTTTTTCCCCTCAAGCCTGTCAGGACGTTGCTCGTCCGTCTTTCCCTCAATAGATGGGAGTAGGCGCGCTTGCGGATGTGTGCGTGTGTGTGGCCACGCGTTTGCTTAGGCATCAGTGTGTGAAAAGGTAGGTGCTTTTCTCTAGCTGCGTGTGCGTGCACGTGGTGCTGGGTGCACATCCCTGGGTGCTCGTGGAAAGGTTTCTGCATGGTTTTCGCTGAGGAATCGTGTGTGTGCACATGGACAAAGAGAAGGCGCAGCAACCAGGTTCCAGCGCCGAAGAAGGCAAAAGGCGAGGTTTCCGGCGCTATCTCCTTCTCTCCCCAGAGCTAGTCGCGCAAAGCAAGCCGCTAAGCCGGCGACCGGCAAGAGAGCTACAACGAAGCATGCCGAACGGAGAAAATAGCAGCAGCTCATCTGTTCACACCTTGTTTCTGCCATGTGCTTGAACGCCAAGACGTTCGCGCTTCTGTGAGATGAAAGACGTCCTTCTGCATATGTGGTTGCTCACACCGGTGCACTTGTTAGTGTATCCATTCAGTCCTGGGCTGCGGGGCATTCAGAAGTGGCTCTGTGGAGACGTCTGCATAGAGGCAGCTGTCAGAACACGCACACTCGATTGTTCACCAAAACATATGCAGACGCGTCCTTAGCCTGTAGATTTGGATGCACAGAGTTCCCTGTGTTCGCAAGAGACAAGGGAATCGCGTCTGTGCGCACAGAAGCAATAGCGGACCGTTTCCCTCGGAGTGAACGCGAAAGAGCCGTCTATATACTCGCAGACACGCGAACGTGCCTCAATGCGGTCACAGAGGCAGCAGCTTTTGCACAGATGCTCCTGGTGATTCTGGCACTTTCCAGGCACACTCCTGAAAGTCGCGCACACTGCTGTTCACTCGCTAAACGACCTCTTGGGAAACACGTCTCCGGTCGACGGACCGCTCAGATTGCTTCTCGTGTAACTGTGAACTGTGTCAGCGCAGGGAATCCGTCTCTGTTGAGCAGATGTCAATCCTGCCTCGCTTTTGCTTTGTTGCCTCTACCAAGATGATTTCCCGTTTCTCTCTTCACTGGAGCAGGCAGACACAGCCAACGCACATCAAGTGTCAAGAGACACGCTCTGCTGAGCTCAACGCTTGTGCAGATGCACATGTGCGACGAAGTCAACACACGTGCTTGTGGAGAGAAAGAAAGGGACTCCCAGGCGTGTGGAGCGACGGGGAGAAAGAGCGGGCGCTGAGGAACACAGTTTCAAACAGACTGTCTCCACACAAACAGGCACCTGTCTGCAGGTATCCTAGCTCTTGATTCTTGAACTTGAGGAAACACGCGTCTGAGCAAAACTCCCAAACGCTTCCAGGAAAGACACAGGCTCTCCCACAAGCACACAAGTGTTTGCCCTCAGCTATAGATCAGGGACAAGCCTGTGAAGAGATGCCCTGCTATTCTTTCGCCTTATGGCATCATGTGTTTCGTTCCTCTTGGAGATCGATTGTTAAACGTCTTTCCTCGGGCGACTGTGAAGCATTTGCCAGCGGAGGAGAAGTAGCACGGAGCAGCATTCAGTACTGCCTACGAGTGTCTTTGCTACCCTACTAGCGGAGCTCCAAGAACAGGCACACATCTTCAGGTACCTTCCAAATGTGGATTCCCCTGCAGCCCCGTAGGCGGGCGTGCAGTACGCCAACCGTCAACGGACGTTTTTCCCCTCAAGCCTGTCAGGACGTTGCTCGTCCGTCTTTCCCTCAATAGATGGGAGTAGGCGCGCTTGCGGATGTGTGCGTGTGTGTGGCCACGCGTTTGCTTAGGCATCAGTGTGTGAAAAGGTAGGTGCTTTTCTCTAGCTGCGTGTGCGTGCACGTGGTGCTGGGTGCACATCCCTGGGTGCTCGTGGAAAGGTTTCTGCATGGTTTTCGCTGAGGAATCGTGTGTGTGCACATGGACAAAGAGAAGGCGCAGCAACCAGGTTCCAGCGCCGAAGAAGGCAAAAGGCGAGGTTTCCGGCGCTATCTCCTTCTCTCCCCAGAGCTAGTCGCGCAAAGCAAGCCGCTAAGCCGGCGACCGGCAAGAGAGCTACAACGAAGCATGCCGAACGGAGAAAATAGCAGCAGCTCATCTGTTCACACCTTGTTTCTGCCATGTGCTTGAACGCCAAGACGTTCGCGCTTCTGTGAGATGAAAGACGTCCTTCTGCATATGTGGTTGCTCACACCGGTGCACTTGTTAGTGTATCCATTCAGTCCTGGGCTGCGGGGCATTCAGAAGTGGCTCTGTGGAGACGTCTGCATAGAGGCAGCTGTCAGAACACGCACACTCGATTGTTCACCAAAACATATGCAGACGCGTCCTTAGCCTGTAGATTTGGATGCACAGAGTTCCCTGTGTTCGCAAGAGACAAGGGAATCGCGTCTGTGCGCACAGAAGCAATAGCGGACCGTTTCCCTCGGAGTGAACGCGAAAGAGCCGTCTATATACTCGCAGACACGCGAACGTGCCTCAATGCGGTCACAGAGGCAGCAGCTTTTGCACAGATGCTCCTGGTGATTCTGGCACTTTCCAGGCACACTCCTGAAAGTCGCGCACACTGCTGTTCACTCGCTAAACGACCTCTTGGGAAACACGTCTCCGGTCGACGGACCGCTCAGATTGCTTCTCGTGTAACTGTGAACTGTGTCAGCGCAGGGAATCCGTCTCTGTTGAGCAGATGTCAATCCTGCCTCGCTTTTGCTTTGTTGCCTCTACCAAGATGATTTCCCGTTTCTCTCTTCACTGGAGCAGGCAGACACAGCCAACGCACATCAAGTGTCAAGAGACACGCTCTGCTGAGCTCAACGCTTGTGCAGATGCACATGTGCGACGAAGTCAACACACGTGCTTGTGGAGAGAAAGAAAGGGACTCCCAGGCGTGTGGAGCGACGGGGAGAAAGAGCGGGCGCTGAGGAACACAGTTTCAAACAGACTGTCTCCACACAAACAGGCACCTGTCTGCAGGTATCCTAGCTCTTGATTCTTGAACTTGAGGAAACACGCGTCTGAGCAAAACTCCCAAACGCTTCCAGGAAAGACACAGGCTCTCCCACAAGCACACAAGTGTTTGCCCTCAGCTATAGATCAGGGACAAGCCTGTGAAGAGATGCCCTGCTATTCTTTCGCCTTATGGCATCATGTGTTTCGTTCCTCTTGGAGATCGATTGTTAAACGTCTTTCCTCGGGCGACTGTGAAGCATTTGCCAGCGGAGGAGAAGTAGCACGGAGCAGCATTCAGTACTGCCTACGAGTGTCTTTGCTACCCTACTAGCGGAGCTCCAAGAACAGGCACACATCTTCAGGTACCTTCCAAATGTGGATTCCCCTGCAGCCCCGTAGGCGGGCGTGCAGTACGCCAACCGTCAACGGACGTTTTTCCCCTCAAGCCTGTCAGGACGTTGCTCGTCCGTCTTTCCCTCAATAGATGGGAGTAGGCGCGCTTGCGGATGTGTGCGTGTGTGTGGCCACGCGTTTGCTTAGGCATCAGTGTGTGAAAAGGTAGGTGCTTTTCTCTAGCTGCGTGTGCGTGCACGTGGTGCTGGGTGCACATCCCTGGGTGCTCGTGGAAAGGTTTCTGCATGGTTTTCGCTGAGGAATCGTGTGTGTGCACATGGACAAAGAGAAGGCGCAGCAACCAGGTTCCAGCGCCGAAGAAGGCAAAAGGCGAGGTTTCCGGCGCTATCTCCTTCTCTCCCCAGAGCTAGTCGCGCAAAGCAAGCCGCTAAGCCGGCGACCGGCAAGAGAGCTACAACGAAGCATGCCGAACGGAGAAAATAGCAGCAGCTCATCTGTTCACACCTTGTTTCTGCCATGTGCTTGAACGCCAAGACGTTCGCGCTTCTGTGAGATGAAAGACGTCCTTCTGCATATGTGGTTGCTCACACCGGTGCACTTGTTAGTGTATCCATTCAGTCCTGGGCTGCGGGGCATTCAGAAGTGGCTCTGTGGAGACGTCTGCATAGAGGCAGCTGTCAGAACACGCACACTCGATTGTTCACCAAAACATATGCAGACGCGTCCTTAGCCTGTAGATTTGGATGCCCAGAGTTCCCTGTGTTCGCAAGAGACAAGGGAATCGCGTCTGTGCGCACAGAAGCAATAGCGGACCGTTTCCCTCGGAGTGAACGCGAAAGAGCCGTCTATATACTCGCAGACACGCGAACGTGCCTCAATGCGGTCACAGAGGCAGCAGCTTTTGCACAGATGCTCCTGGTGATTCTGGCACTTTCCAGGCACACTCCTGAAAGTCGCGCACACTGCTGTTCACTCGCTAAACGACCTCTTGGGAAACACGTCTCCGGTCGACGGACCGCTCAGATTGCTTCTCGTGTAACTGTGAACTGTGTCAGCGCAGGGAATCCGTCTCTGTTGAGCAGATGTCAATCCTGCCTCGCTTTTGCTTTGTTGCCTCTACCAAGATGATTTCCCGTTTCTCTCTTCACTGGAGCAGGCAGACACAGCCAACGCACATCAAGTGTCAAGAGACACGCTCTGCTGAGCTCAACGCTTGTGCAGATGCACATGTGCGACGAAGTCAACACACGTGCTTGTGGAGAGAAAGAAAGGGACTCCCAGGCGTGTGGAGCGACGGGGAGAAAGAGCGGGCGCTGAGGAACACAGTTTCAAACAGACTGTCTCCACACAAACAGGCACCTGTCTGCAGGTATCCTAGCTCTTGATTCTTGAACTTGAGGAAACACGCGTCTGAGCAAAACTCCCAAACGCTTCCAGGAAAGACACAGGCTCTCCCACAAGCACACAAGTGTTTGCCCTCAGCTATAGATCAGGGACAAGCCTGTGAAGAGATGCCCTGCTATTCTTTCGCCTTATGGCATCATGTGTTTCGTTCCTCTTGGAGATCGATTGTTAAACGTCTTTCCTCGGGCGACTGTGAAGCATTTGCCAGCGGAGGAGAAGTAGCACGGAGCAGCATTCAGTACTGCCTACGAGTGTCTTTGCTACCCTACTAGCGGAGCTCCAAGAACAGGCACACATCTTCAGGTACCTTCCAAATGTGGATTCCCCTGCAGCCCCGTAGGCGGGCGTGCAGTACGCCAACCGTCAACGGACGTTTTTCCCCTCAAGCCTGTCAGGACGTTGCTCGTCCGTCTTTCCCTCAATAGATGGGAGTAGGCGCGCTTGCGGATGTGTGCGTGTGTGTGGCCACGCGTTTGCTTAGGCATCAGTGTGTGAAAAGGTAGGTGCTTTTCTCTAGCTGCGTGTGCGTGCACGTGGTGCTGGGTGCACATCCCTGGGTGCTCGTGGAAAGGTTTCTGCATGGTTTTCGCTGAGGAATCGTGTGTGTGCACATGGACAAAGAGAAGGCGCAGCAACCAGGTTCCAGCGCCGAAGAAGGCAAAAGGCGAGGTTTCCGGCGCTATCTCCTTCTCTCCCCAGAGCTAGTCGCGCAAAGCAAGCCGCTAAGCCGGCGACCGGCAAGAGAGCTACAACGAAGCATGCCGAACGGAGAAAATAGCAGCAGCTCATCTGTTCACACCTTGTTTCTGCCATGTGCTTGAACGCCAAGACGTTCGCGCTTCTGTGAGATGAAAGACGTCCTTCTGCATATGTGGTTGCTCACACCGGTGCACTTGTTAGTGTATCCATTCAGTCCTGGGCTGCGGGGCATTCAGAAGTGGCTCTGTGGAGACGTCTGCATAGAGGCAGCTGTCAGAACACGCACACTCGATTGTTCACCAAAACATATGCAGACGCGTCCTTAGCCTGTAGATTTGGATGCACAGAGTTCCCTGTGTTCGCAAGAGACAAGGGAATCGCGTCTGTGCGCACAGAAGCAATAGCGGACCGTTTCCCTCGGAGTGAACGCGAAAGAGCCGTCTATATACTCGCAGACACGCGAACGTGCCTCAATGCGGTCACAGAGGCAGCAGCTTTTGCACAGATGCTCCTGGTGATTCTGGCACTTTCCAGGCACACTCCTGAAAGTCGCGCACACTGCTGTTCACTCGCTAAACGACCTCTTGGGAAACACGTCTCCGGTCGACGGACCGCTCAGATTGCTTCTCGTGTAACTGTGAACTGTGTCAGCGCAGGGAATCCGTCTCTGTTGAGCAGATGTCAATCCTGCCTCGCTTTTGCTTTGTTGCCTCTACCAAGATGATTTCCCGTTTCTCTCTTCACTGGAGCAGGCAGACACAGCCAACGCACATCAAGTGTCAAGAGACACGCTCTGCTGAGCTCAACGCTTGTGCAGATGCACATGTGCGACGAAGTCAACACACGTGCTTGTGGAGAGAAAGAAAGGGACTCCCAGGCGTGTGGAGCGACGGGGAGAAAGAGCGGGCGCTGAGGAACACAGTTTCAAACAGACTGTCTCCACACAAACAGGCACCTGTCTGCAGGTATCCTAGATCTTGATTCTTGAACTTGAGGAAACACGCGTCTGAGCAAAACTCCCAAACGCTTCCAGGAAAGACACAGGCTCTCCCACAAGCACACAAGTGTTTGCCCTCAGCTATAGATCAGGGACAAGCCTGTGAAGAGATGCCCTGCTATTCTTTCGCCTTATGGCATCATGTGTTTCGTTCCTCTTGGAGATCGATTGTTAAACGTCTTTCCTCGGGCGACTGTGAAGCATTTGCCAGCGGAGGAGAAGTAGCACGGAGCAGCATTCAGTACTGCCTACGAGTGTCTTTGCTACCCTACTAGCGGAGCTCCAAGAACAGGCACACATCTTCAGGTACCTTCCAAATGTGGATTCCCCTGCAGCCCCGTAGGCGGGCGTGCAGTACGCCAACCGTCAACGGACGTTTTTCCCCTCAAGCCTGTCAGGACGTTGCTCGTCCGTCTTTCCCTCAATAGATGGGAGTAGGCGCGCTTGCGGATGTGTGCGTGTGTGTGGCCACGCGTTTGCTTAGGCATCAGTGTGTGAAAAGGTAGGTGCTTTTCTCTAGCTGCGTGTGCGTGCACGTGGTGCTGGGTGCACATCCCTGGGTGCTCGTGGAAAGGTTTCTGCATGGTTTTCGCTGAGGAATCGTGTGTGTGCACATGGACAAAGAGAAGGCGCAGCAACCAGGTTCCAGCGCCGAAGAAGGCAAAAGGCGAGGTTTCCGGCGCTATCTCCTTCTCTCCCCAGAGCTAGTCGCGCAAAGCAAGCCGCTAAGCCGGCGACCGGCAAGAGAGCTACAACGAAGCATGCCGAACGGAGAAAATAGCAGCAGCTCATCTGTTCACACCTTGTTTCTGCCATGTGCTTGAACGCCAAGACGTTCGCGCTTCTGTGAGATGAAAGACGTCCTTCTGCATATGTGGTTGCTCACACCGGTGCACTTGTTAGTGTATCCATTCAGTCCTGGGCTGCGGGGCATTCAGAAGTGGCTCTGTGGAGACGTCTGCACAGAGGCAGCTGTCAGAACACGCACACTCGATTGTTCACCAAAACATATGCAGACGCGTCCTTAGCCTGTAGATTTGGATGCACAGAGTTCCCTGTGTTCGCAAGAGACAAGGGAATCGCGTCTATGCGCACAGAAGCAATAGCGGACCGTTTCCCTCGGAGTGAACGCGAAAGAGCCGTCTATATACTCGCAGACACGCGAACGTGCCTCAATGCGGTCACAGAGGCAGCAGCTTTTGCACAGATGCTCCTGGTGATTCTGGCACTTTCCAGGCACACTCCTGAAAGTCGCGCACACTGCTGTTCACTCGCTAAACGACCTCTTGGGAAACACGTCTCCGGTCGACGGACCGCTCAGATTGCTTCTCGTGTAACTGTGAACTGTGTCAGCGCAGGGAATCCGTCTCTGTTGAGCAGATGTCAATCCTGCCTCGCTTTTGCTTTGTTGCCTCTACCAAGATGATTTCCCGTTTCTCTCTTCACTGGAGCAGGCAGACACAGCCAACGCACATCAAGTGTCAAGAGACACGCTCTGCTGAGCTCAACGCTTGTGCAGATGCACATGTGCGACGAAGTCAACACACGTGCTTGTGGAGAGAAAGAAAGGGACTCCCAGGCGTGCGGAGCGACGGGGAGAAAGAGCGGGCGCTGAGGAACACAGTTTCAAACAGACTGTCTCCACACAAACAGGCACCTGTCTGCAGGTATCCTAGATCTTGATTCTTGAACTTGAGGAAACACGCGTCTGAGCAAAACTCCCAAACGCTTCCAGGAAAGACACAGGCTCTCCCACAAGCACACAAGTGTTTGCCCTCAGCTATAGATCAGGGACAAGCCTGTGAAGAGATGCCCTGCTATTCTTTCGCCTTATGGCATCATGTGTTTCGTTCCTCTTGGAGATCGATTGTTAAACGTCTTTCCTCGGGCGACTGTGAAGCATTTGCCAGCGGAGGAGAAGTAGCACGGAGCAGCATTCAGTACTGCCTACGAGTGTCTTTGCTACCCTACTAGCGGAGCTCCAAGAACAGGCACACATCTTCAGGTACCTTCCAAATGTGGATTCCCCTGCAGCCCCGTAGGCGGGCGTGCAGTACGCCAACCGTCAACGGACGTTTTTCCCCTCAAGCCTGTCAGGACGTTGCTCGTCCGTCTTTCCCTCAATAGATGGGAGTAGGCGCGCTTGCGGATGTGTGCGTGTGTGTGGCCACGCGTTTGCTTAGGCATCAGTGTGTGAAAAGGTAGGTGCTTTTCTCTAGCTGCGTGTGCGTGCACGTGGTGCTGGGTGCACATCCCTGGGTGCTCGTGGAAAGGTTTCTGCATGGTTTTCGCTGAGGAATCGTGTGTGTGCACATGGACAAAGAGAAGGCGCAGCAACCAGGTTCCAGCGCCGAAGAAGGCAAAAGGCGAGGTTTCCGGCGCTATCTCCTTCTCTCCCCAGAGCTAGTCGCGCAAAGCAAGCCGCTAAGCCGGCGACCGGCAAGAGAGCTACAACGAAGCATGCCGAACGGAGAAAATAGCAGCAGCTCATCTGTTCACACCTTGTTTCTGCCATGTGCTTGAACGCCAAGACGTTCGCGCTTCTGTGAGATGAAAGACGTCCTTCTGCATATGTGGTTGCTCACACCGGTGCACTTGTTAGTGTATCCATTCAGTCCTGGGCTGCGGGGCATTCAGAAGTGGCTCTGTGGAGACGTCTGCATAGAGGCAGCTGTCAGAACACGCACACTCGATTGTTCACCAAAACATATGCAGACGCGTCCTTAGCCTGTAGATTTGGATGCACAGAGTTCCCTGTGTTCGCAAGAGACAAGGGAATCGCGTCTGTGCGCACAGAAGCAATAGCGGACCGTTTCCCTCGGAGTGAACGCGAAAGAGCCGTCTATATACTCGCAGACACGCGAACGTGCCTCAATGCGGTCACAGAGGCAGCAGCTTTTGCACAGATGCTCCTGGTGATTCTGGCACTTTCCAGGCACACTCCTGAAAGTCGCGCACACTGCTGTTCACTCGCTAAACGACCTCTTGGGAAACACGTCTCCGGTCGACGGACCGCTCAGATTGCTTCTCGTGTAACTGTGAACTGTGTCAGCGCAGGGAATCCGTCTCTGTTGAGCAGATGTCAATCCTGCCTCGCTTTTGCTTTGTTGCCTCTACCAAGATGATTTCCCGTTTCTCTCTTCACTGGAGCAGGCAGACACAGCCAACGCACATCAAGTGTCAAGAGACACGCTCTGCTGAGCTCAACGCTTGTGCAGATGCACATGTGCGACGAAGTCAACACACGTGCTTGTGGAGAGAAAGAAAGGGACTCCCAGGCGTGTGGAGCGACGGGGAGAAAGAGCGGGCGCTGAGGAACACAGTTTCAAACAGACTGTCTCCACACAAACAGGCACCTGTCTGCAGGTATCCTAGATCTTGATTCTTGAACTTGAGGAAACACGCGTCTGAGCAAAACTCCCAAACGCTTCCAGGAAAGACACAGGCTCTCCCACAAGCACACAAGTGTTTGCCCTCAGCTATAGATCAGGGACAAGCCTGTGAAGAGATGCCCTGCTATTCTTTCGCCTTATGGCATCATGTGTTTCGTTCCTCTTGGAGATCGATTGTTAAACGTCTTTCCTCGGGCGACTGTGAAGCATTTGCCAGCGGAGGAGAAGTAGCACGGAGCAGCATTCAGTACTGCCTACGAGTGTCTTTGCTACCCTACTAGCGGAGCTCCAAGAACAGGCTCACATCTTCAGGTACCTTCCAAATGTGGATTCCCCTGCAGCCCCGTAGGCGGGCGTGCAGTACGCCAACCGTCAACGGACGTTTTTCCCCTCAAGCCTGTCAGGACGTTGCTCGTCCGTCTTTCCCTCAATAGATGGGAGTAGGCGCGCTTGCGGATGTGTGCGTGTGTGTGGCCACGCGTTTGCTTAGGCATCAGTGTGTGAAAAGGTAGGTGCTTTTCTCTAGCTGCGTGTGCGTGCACGTGGTGCTGGGTGCACATCCCTGGGTGCTCGTGGAAAGGTTTCTGCATGGTTTTCGCTGAGGAATCGTGTGTGTGCACATGGACAAAGAGAAGGCGCAGCAACCAGGTTCCAGCGCCGAAGAAGGCAAAAGGCGAGGTTTCCGGCGCTATCTCCTTCTCTCCCCAGAGCTAGTCGCGCAAAGCAAGCCGCTAAGCCGGCGACCGGCAAGAGAGCTACAACGAAGCATGCCGAACGGAGAAAATAGCAGCAGCTCATCTGTTCACACCTTGTTTCTGCCATGTGCTTGAACGCCAAGACGTTCGCGCTTCTGTGAGATGAAAGACGTCCTTCTGCATATGTGGTTGCTCACACCGGTGCACTTGTTAGTGTATCCATTCAGTCCTGGGCTGCGGGGCATTCAGAAGTGGCTCTGTGGAGACGTCTGCATAGAGGCAGCTGTCAGAACACGCACACTCGATTGTTCACCAAAACATATGCAGACGCGTCCTTAGCCTGTAGATTTGGATGCACAGAGTTCCCTGTGTTCGCAAGAGACAAGGGAATCGCGTCTGTGCGCACAGAAGCAATAGCGGACCGTTTCCCTCGGAGTGAACGCGAAAGAGCCGTCTATATACTCGCAGACACGCGAACGTGCCTCAATGCGGTCACAGAGGCAGCAGCTTTTGCACAGATGCTCCTGGTGATTCTGGCACTTTCCAGGCACACTCCTGAAAGTCGCGCACACTGCTGTTCACTCGCTAAACGACCTCTTGGGAAACACGTCTCCGGTCGACGGACCGCTCAGATTGCTTCTCGTGTAACTGTGAACTGTGTCAGCGCAGGGAATCCGTCTCTGTTGAGCAGATGTCAATCCTGCCTCGCTTTTGCTTTGTTGCCTCTACCAAGATGATTTCCCGTTTCTCTCTTCACTGGAGCAGGCAGACACAGCCAACGCACATCAAGTGTCAAGAGACACGCTCTGCTGAGCTCAACGCTTGTGCAGATGCACATGTGCGACGAAGTCAACACACGTGCTTGTGGAGAGAAAGAAAGGGACTCCCAGGCGTGTGGAGCGACGGGGAGAAAGAGCGGGCGCTGAGGAACACAGTTTCAAACAGACTGTCTCCACACAAACAGGCACCTGTCTGCAGGTATCCTAGATCTTGATTCTTGAACTTGAGGAAACACGCGTCTGAGCAAAACTCCCAAACGCTTCCAGGAAAGACACAGGCTCTCCCACAAGCACACAAGTGTTTGCCCTCAGCTATAGATCAGGGACAAGCCTGTGAAGAGATGCCCTGCTATTCTTTCGCCTTATGGCATCATGTGTTTCGTTCCTCTTGGAGATCGATTGTTAAACGTCTTTCCTAGGGCGACTGTGAAGCATTTGCCAGCGGAGGAGAAGTAGCACGGAGCAGCATTCAGTACTGCCTACGAGTGTCTTTGCTACCCTACTAGCGGAGCTCCAAGAACAGGCACACATCTTCAGGTACCTTCCAAATGTGGATTCCCCTGCAGCCCCGTAGGCGGGCGTGCAGTACGCCAACCGTCAACGGACGTTTTTCCCCTCAAGCCTGTCAGGACGTTGCTCGTCCGTCTTTCCCTCAATAGATGGGAGTAGGCGCGCTTGCGGATGTGTGCGTGTGTGTGGCCACGCGTTTGCTTAGGCATCAGTGTGTGAAAAGGTAGGTGCTTTTCTCTAGCTGCGTGTGCGTGCACGTGGTGCTGGGTGCACATCCCTGGGTGCTCGTGGAAAGGTTTCTGCATGGTTTTCGCTGAGGAATCGTGTGTGTGCACATGGACAAAGAGAAGGCGCAGCAACCAGGTTCCAGCGCCGAAGAAGGCAAAAGGCGAGGTTTCCGGCGCTATCTCCTTCTCTCCCCAGAGCTAGTCGCGCAAAGCAAGCCGCTAAGCCGGCGACCGGCAAGAGAGCTACAACGAAGCATGCCGAACGGAGAAAATAGCAGCAGCTCATCTGTTCACACCTTGTTTCTGCCATGTGCTTGAACGCCAAGACGTTCGCGCTTCTGTGAGATGAAAGACGTCCTTCTGCATATGTGGTTGCTCACACCGGTGCACTTGTTAGTGTATCCATTCAGTCCTGGGCTGCGGGGCATTCAGAAGTGGCTCTGTGGAGACGTCTGCATAGAGGCAGCTGTCAGAACACGCACACTCGATTGTTCACCAAAACATATGCAGACGCGTCCTTAGCCTGTAGATTTGGATGCACAGAGTTCCCTGTGTTCGCAAGAGACAAGGGAATCGCGTCTGTGCGCACAGAAGCAATAGCGGACCGTTTCCCTCGGAGTGAACGCGAAAGAGCCGTCTATATACTTGCAGACACGCGAACGTGCCTCAATGCGGTCACAGAGGCAGCAGCTTTTGCACAGATGCTCCTGGTGATTCTGGCACTTTCCAGGCACACTCCTGAAAGTCGCGCACACTGCTGTTCACTCGCTAAACGACCTCTTGGGAAACACGTCTCCGGTCGACGGACCGCTCAGATTGCTTCTCGTGTAACTGTGAACTGTGTCAGCGCAGGGAATCCGTCTCTGTTGAGCAGATGTCAATCCTGCCTCGCTTTTGCTTTGTTGCCTCTACCAAGATGATTTCCCGTTTCTCTCTTCACTGGAGCAGGCAGACACAGCCAACGCACATCAAGTGTCAAGAGACACGCTCTGCTGAGCTCAACGCTTGTGCAGATGCACATGTGCGACGAAGTCAACACACGTGCTTGTGGAGAGAAAGAAAGGGACTCCCAGGCGTGTGGAGCGACGGGGAGAAAGAGCGGGCGCTGAGGAACACAGTTTCAAACAGACTGTCTCCACACAAACAGGCACCTGTCTGCAGGTATCCTAGCTCTTGATTCTTGAACTTGAGGAAACACGCGTCTGAGCAAAACTCCCAAACGCTTCCAGGAAAGACACAGGCTCTCCCACAAGCACACAAGTGTTTGCCCTCAGCTATAGATCAGGGACAAGCCTGTGAAGAGATGCCCTGCTATTCTTTCGCCTTATGGCATCATGTGTTTCGTTCCTCTTGGAGATCGATTGTTAAACGTCTTTCCTCGGGCGACTGTGAAGCATTTGCCAGCGGAGGAGAAGTAGCACGGAGCAGCATTCAGTACTGCCTACGAGTGTCTTTGCTACCCTACTAGCGGAGCTCCAAGAACAGGCACACATCTTCAGGTACCTTCCAAATGTGGATTCCCCTGCAGCCCCGTAGGCGGGCGTGCAGTACGCCAACCGTCAACGGACGTTTTTCCCCTCAAGCCTGTCAGGACGTTGCTCGTCCGTCTTTCCCTCAATAGATGGGAGTAGGCGCGCTTGCGGATGTGTGCGTGTGTGTGGCCACGCGTTTGCTTAGGCATCAGTGTGTGAAAAGGTAGGTGCTTTTCTCTAGCTGCGTGTGCGTGCACGTGGTGCTGGGTGCACATCCCTGGGTGCTCGTGGAAAGGTTTCTGCATGGTTTTCGCTGAGGAATCGTGTGTGTGCACATGGACAAAGAGAAGGCGCAGCAACCAGGTTCCAGCGCCGAAGAAGGCAAAAGGCGAGGTTTCCGGCGCTATCTCCTTCTCTCCCCAGAGCTAGTCGCGCAAAGCAAGCCGCTAAGCCGGCGACCGGCAAGAGAGCTACAACGAAGCATGCCGAACGGAGAAAATAGCAGCAGCTCATCTGTTCACACCTTGTTTCTGCCATGTGCTTGAACGCCAAGACGTTCGCGCTTCTGTGAGATGAAAGACGTCCTTCTGCATATGTGGTTGCTCACACCGGTGCACTTGTTAGTGTATCCATTCAGTCCTGGGCTGCGGGGCATTCAGAAGTGGCTCTGTGGAGACGTCTGCATAGAGGCAGCTGTCAGAACACGCACACTCGATTGTTCACCAAAACATATGCAGACGCGTCCTTAGCCTGTAGATTTGGATGCCCAGAGTTCCCTGTGTTCGCAAGAGACAAGGGAATCGCGTCTGTGCGCACAGAAGCAATAGCGGACCGTTTCCCTCGGAGTGAACGCGAAAGAGCCGTCTATATACTCGCAGACACGCGAACGTGCCTCAATGCGGTCACAGAGGCAGCAGCTTTTGCACAGATGCTCCTGGTGATTCTGGCACTTTCCAGGCACACTCCTGAAAGTCGCGCACACTGCTGTTCACTCGCTAAACGACCTCTTGGGAAACACGTCTCCGGTCGACGGACCGCTCAGATTGCTTCTCGTGTAACTGTGAACTGTGTCAGCGCAGGGAATCCGTCTCTGTTGAGCAGATGTCAATCCTGCCTCGCTTTTGCTTTGTTGCCTCTACCAAGATGATTTCCCGTTTCTCTCTTCACTGGAGCAGGCAGACACAGCCAACGCACATCAAGTGTCAAGAGACACGCTCTGCTGAGCTCAACGCTTGTGCAGATGCACATGTGCGACGAAGTCAACACACGTGCTTGTGGAGAGAAAGAAAGGGACTCCCAGGCGTGTGGAGCGACGGGGAGAAAGAGCGGGCGCTGAGGAACACAGTTTCAAACAGACTGTCTCCACACAAACAGGCACCTGTCTGCAGGTATCCTAGCTCTTGATTCTTGAACTTGAGGAAACACGCGTCTGAGCAAAACTCCCAAACGCTTCCAGGAAAGACACAGGCTCTCCCACAAGCACACAAGTGTTTGCCCTCAGCTATAGATCAGGGACAAGCCTGTGAAGAGATGCCCTGCTATTCTTTCGCCTTATGGCATCATGTGTTTCGTTCCTCTTGGAGATCGATTGTTAAACGTCTTTCCTCGGGCGACTGTGAAGCATTTGCCAGCGGAGGAGAAGTAGCACGGAGCAGCATTCAGTACTGCCTACGAGTGTCTTTGCTACCCTACTAGCGGAGCTCCAAGAACAGGCACACATCTTCAGGTACCTTCCAAATGTGGATTCCCCTGCAGCCCCGTAGGCGGGCGTGCAGTACGCCAACCGTCAACGGACGTTTTTCCCCTCAAGCCTGTCAGGACGTTGCTCGTTCGTCTTTCCCTCAATAGATGGGAGTAGGCGCGCTTGCGGATGTGTGCGTGTGTGTGGCCACGCGTTTGCTTAGGCATCAGTGTGTGAAAAGGTAGGTGCTTTTCTCTAGCTGCGTGTGCGTGCACGTGGTGCTGGGTGCACATCCCTGGGTGCTCGTGGAAAGGTTTCTGCATGGTTTTCGCTGAGGAATCGTGTGTGTGCACATGGACAAAGAGAAGGCGCAGCAACCAGGTTCCAGCGCCGAAGAAGGCAAAAGGCGAGGTTTCCGGCGCTATCTCCTTCTCTCCCCAGAGCTAGTCGCGCAAAGCAAGCCGCTAAGCCGGCGACCGGCAAGAGAGCTACAACGAAGCATGCCGAACGGAGAAAATAGCAGCAGCTCATCTGTTCACACCTTGTTTCTGCCATGTGCTTGAACGCCAAGACGTTCGCGCTTCTGTGAGATGAAAGACGTCCTTCTGCATATGTGGTTGCTCACACCGGTGCACTTGTTAGTGTATCCATTCAGTCCTGGGCTGCGGGGCATTCAGAAGTGGCTCTGTGGAGACGTCTGCATAGAGGCAGCTGTCAGAACACGCACACTCGATTGTTCACCAAAACATATGCAGACGCGTCCTTAGCCTGTAGATTTGGATGCACAGAGTTCCCTGTGTTCGCAAGAGACAAGGGAATCGCGTCTGTGCGCACAGAAGCAATAGCGGACCGTTTCCCTCGGAGTGAACGCGAAAGAGCCGTCTATATACTCGCAGACACGCGAACGTGCCTCAATGCGGTCACAGAGGCAGCAGCTTTTGCACAGATGCTCCTGGTGATTCTGGCACTTTCCAGGCACACTCCTGAAAGTCGCGCACACTGCTGTTCACTCGCTAAACGACCTCTTGGGAAACACGTCTCCGGTCGACGGACCGCTCAGATTGCTTCTCGTGTAACTGTGAACTGTGTCAGCGCAGGGAATCCGTCTCTGTTGAGCAGATGTCAATCCTGCCTCGCTTTTGCTTTGTTGCCTCTACCAAGATGATTTCCCGTTTCTCTCTTCACTGGAGCAGGCAGACACAGCCAACGCACATCAAGTGTCAAGAGACACGCTCTGCTGAGCTCAACGCTTGTGCAGATGCACATGTGCGACGAAGTCAACACACGTGCTTGTGGAGAGAAAGAAAGGGACTCCCAGGCGTGTGGAGCGACGGGGAGAAAGAGCGGGCGCTGAGGAACACAGTTTCAAACAGACTGTCTCCACACAAACAGGCACCTGTCTGCAGGTATCCTAGATCTTGATTCTTGAACTTGAGGAAACACGCGTCTGAGCAAAACTCCCAAACGCTTCCAGGAAAGACACAGGCTCTCCCACAAGCACACAAGTGTTTGCCCTCAGCTATAGATCAGGGACAAGCCTGTGAAGAGATGCCCTGCTATTCTTTCGCCTTATGGCATCATGTGTTTCGTTCCTCTTGGAGATCGATTGTTAAACGTCTTTCCTCGGGCGACTGTGAAGCATTTGCCAGCGGAGGAGAAGTAGCACGGAGCAGCATTCAGTACTGCCTACGAGTGTCTTTGCTACCCTACTAGCGGAGCTCCAAGAACAGGCACACATCTTCAGGTACCTTCCAAATGTGGATTCCCCTGCAGCCCCGTAGGCGGGCGTGCAGTACGCCAACCGTCAACGGACGTTTTTCCCCTCAAGCCTGTCAGGACGTTGCTCGTCCGTCTTTCCCTCAATAGATGGGAGTAGGCGCGCTTGCGGATGTGTGCGTGTGTGTGGCCACGCGTTTGCTTAGGCATCAGTGTGTGAAAAGGTAGGTGCTTTTCTCTAGCTGCGTGTGCGTGCACGTGGTGCTGGGTGCACATCCCTGGGTGCTCGTGGAAAGGTTTCTGCATGGTTTTCGCTGAGGAATCGTGTGTGTGCACATGGACAAAGAGAAGGCGCAGCAACCAGGTTCCAGCGCCGAAGAAGGCAAAAGGCGAGGTTTCCGGCGCTATCTCCTTCTCTCCCCAGAGCTAGTCGCGCAAAGCAAGCCGCTAAGCCGGCGACCGGCAAGAGAGCTACAACGAAGCATGCCGAACGGAGAAAATAGCAGCAGCTCATCTGTTCACACCTTGTTTCTGCCATGTGCTTGAACGCCAAGACGTTCGCGCTTCTGTGAGATGAAAGACGTCCTTCTGCATATGTGGTTGCTCACACCGGTGCACTTGTTAGTGTATCCATTCAGTCCTGGGCTGCGGGGCATTCAGAAGTGGCTCTGTGGAGACGTCTGCACAGAGGCAGCTGTCAGAACACGCACACTCGATTGTTCACCAAAACATATGCAGACGCGTCCTTAGCCTGTAGATTTGGATGCACAGAGTTCCCTGTGTTCGCAAGAGACAAGGGAATCGCGTCTGTGCGCACAGAAGCAATAGCGGACCGTTTCCCTCGGAGTGAACGCGAAAGAGCCGTCTATATACTCGCAGACACGCGAACGTGCCTCAATGCGGTCACAGAGGCAGCAGCTTTTGCACAGATGCTCCTGGTGATTCTGGCACTTTCCAGGCACACTCCTGAAAGTCGCGCACACTGCTGTTCACTCGCTAAACGACCTCTTGGGAAACACGTCTCCGGTCGACGGACCGCTCAGATTGCTTCTCGTGTAACTGTGAACTGTGTCAGCGCAGGGAATCCGTCTCTGTTGAGCAGATGTCAATCCTGCCTCGCTTTTGCTTTGTTGCCTCTACCAAGATGATTTCCCGTTTCTCTCTTCACTGGAGCAGGCAGACACAGCCAACGCACATCAAGTGTCAAGAGACACGCTCTGCTGAGCTCAACGCTTGTGCAGATGCACATGTGCGACGAAGTCAACACACGTGCTTGTGGAGAGAAAGAAAGGGACTCCCAGGCGTGTGGAGCGACGGGGAGAAAGAGCGGGCGCTGAGGAACACAGTTTCAAACAGACTGTCTCCACACAAACAGGCACCTGTCTGCAGGTATCCTAGATCTTGATTCTTGAACTTGAGGAAACACGCGTCTGAGCAAAACTCCCAAACGCTTCCAGGAAAGACACAGGCTCTCCCACAAGCACACAAGTGTTTGCCCTCAGCTATAGATCAGGGACAAGCCTGTGAAGAGATGCCCTGCTATTCTTTCGCCTTATGGCATCATGTGTTTCGTTCCTCTTGGAGATCGATTGTTAAACGTCTTTCCTCGGGCGACTGTGAAGCATTTGCCAGCGGAGGAGAAGTAGCACGGAGCAGCATTCAGTACTGCCTACGAGTGTCTTTGCTACCCTACTAGCGGAGCTCCAAGAACAGGCACACATCTTCAGGTACCTTCCAAATGTGGATTCCCCTGCAGCCCCGTAGGCGGGCGTGCAGTACGCCAACCGTCAACGGACGTTTTTCCCCTCAAGCCTGTCAGGACGTTGCTCGTCCGTCTTTCCCTCAATAGATGGGAGTAGGCGCGCTTGCGGATGTGTGCGTGTGTGTGGCCACGCGTTTGCTTAGGCATCAGTGTGTGAAAAGGTAGGTGCTTTTCTCTAGCTGCGTGTGCGTGCACGTGGTGCTGGGTGCACATCCCTGGGTGCTCGTGGAAAGGTTTCTGCATGGTTTTCGCTGAGGAATCGTGTGTGTGCACATGGACAAAGAGAAGGCGCAGCAACCAGGTTCCAGCGCCGAAGAAGGCAAAAGGCGAGGTTTCCGGCGCTATCTCCTTCTCTCCCCAGAGCTAGTCGCGCAAAGCAAGCCGCTAAGCCGGCGACCGGCAAGAGAGCTACAACGAAGCATGCCGAACGGAGAAAATAGCAGCAGCTCATCTGTTCACACCTTGTTTCTGCCATGTGCTTGAACGCCAAGACGTTCGCGCTTCTGTGAGATGAAAGACGTCCTTCTGCATATGTGGTTGCTCACACCGGTGCACTTGTTAGTGTATCCATTCAGTCCTGGGCTGCGGGGAATTCAGAAGTGGCTCTGTGGAGACGTCTGCACAGAGGCAGCTGTCAGAACACGCACACTCGATTGTTCACCAAAACATATGCAGACGCGTCCTTAGCCTGTAGATTTGGATGCACAGAGTTCCCTGTGTTCGCAAGAGACAAGGGAATCGCGTCTGTGCGCACAGAAGCAATAGCGGACCGTTTCCCTCGGAGTGAACGCGAAAGAGCCGTCTATATACTCGCAGACACGCGAACGTGCCTCAATGCGGTCACAGAGGCAGCAGCTTTTGCACAGATGCTCCTGGTGATTCTGGCACTTTCCAGGCACACTCCTGAAAGTCGCGCACACTGCTGTTCACTCGCTAAACGACCTCTTGGGAAACACGTCTCCGGTCGACGGACCGCTCAGATTGCTTCTCGTGTAACTGTGAACTGTGTCAGCGCAGGGAATCCGTCTCTGTTGAGCAGATGTCAATCCTGCCTCGCTTTTGCTTTGTTGCCTCTACCAAGATGATTTCCCGTTTCTCTCTTCACTGGAGCAGGCAGACACAGCCAACGCACATCAAGTGTCAAGAGACACGCTCTGCTGAGCTCAACGCTTGTGCAGATGCACATGTGCGACGAAGTCAACACACGTGCTTGTGGAGAGAAAGAAAGGGACTCCCAGGCGTGCGGAGCGACGGGGAGAAAGAGCGGGCGCTGAGGAACACAGTTTCAAACAGACTGTCTCCACACAAACAGGCACCTGTCTGCAGGTATCCTAGATCTTGATTCTTGAACTTGAGGAAACACGCGTCTGAGCAAAACTCCCAAACGCTTCCAGGAAAGACACAGGCTCTCCCACAAGCACACAAGTGTTTGCCCTCAGCTATAGATCAGGGACAAGCCTGTGAAGAGATGCCCTGCTATTCTTTCGCCTTATGGCATCATGTGTTTCGTTCCTCTTGGAGATCGATTGTTAAACGTCTTTCCTCGGGCGACTGTGAAGCATTTGCCAGCGGAGGAGAAGTAGCACGGAGCAGCATTCAGTACTGCCTACGAGTGTCTTTGCTACCCTACTAGCGGAGCTCCAAGAACAGGCACACATCTTCAGGTACCTTCCAAATGTGGATTCCCCTGCAGCCCCGTAGGCGGGCGTGCAGTACGCCAACCGTCAACGGACGTTTTTCCCCTCAAGCCTGTCAGGACGTTGCTCGTCCGTCTTTCCCTCAATAGATGGGAGTAGGCGCGCTTGCGGATGTGTGCGTGTGTGTGGCCACGCGTTTGCTTAGGCATCAGTGTGTGAAAAGGTAGGTGCTTTTCTCTAGCTGCGTGTGCGTGCACGTGGTGCTGGGTGCACATCCCTGGGTGCTCGTGGAAAGGTTTCTGCATGGTTTTCGCTGAGGAATCGTGTGTGTGCACATGGACAAAGAGAAGGCGCAGCAACCAGGTTCCAGCGCCGAAGAAGGCAAAAGGCGAGGTTTCCGGCGCTATCTCCTTCTCTCCCCAGAGCTAGTCGCGCAAAGCAAGCCGCTAAGCCGGCGACCGGCAAGAGAGCTACAACGAAGCATGCCGAACGGAGAAAATAGCAGCAGCTCATCTGTTCACACCTTGTTTCTGCCATGTGCTTGAACGCCAAGACGTTCGCGCTTCTGTGAGATGAAAGACGTCCTTCTGCATATGTGGTTGCTCACACCGGTGCACTTGTTAGTGTATCCATTCAGTCCTGGGCTGCGGGGCATTCAGAAGTGGCTCTGTGGAGACGTCTGCATAGAGGCAGCTGTCAGAACACGCACACTCGATTGTTCACCAAAACATATGCAGACGCGTCCTTAGCCTGTAGATTTGGATGCACAGAGTTCCCTGTGTTCGCAAGAGACAAGGGAATCGCGTCTGTGCGCACAGAAGCAATAGCGGACCGTTTCCCTCGGAGTGAACGCGAAAGAGCCGTCTATATACTCGCAGACACGCGAACGTGCCTCAATGCGGTCACAGAGGCAGCAGCTTTTGCACAGATGCTCCTGGTGATTCTGGCACTTTCCAGGCACACTCCTGAAAGTCGCGCACACTGCTGTTCACTCGCTAAACGACCTCTTGGGAAACACGTCTCCGGTCGACGGACCGCTCAGATTGCTTCTCGTGTAACTGTGAACTGTGTCAGCGCAGGGAATCCGTCTCTGTTGAGCAGATGTCAATCCTGCCTCGCTTTTGCTTTGTTGCCTCTACCAAGATGATTTCCCGTTTCTCTCTTCACTGGAGCACGCAGACACAGCCAACGCACATCAAGTGTCAAGAGACACGCTCTGCTGAGCTCAACGCTTGTGCAGACGCACATGTGCGACGAAGTCAACACACGTGCTTGTGGAGAGAAAGAAAGGGACTCCCAGGCGTGCGGAGCGACGGGGAGAAAGAGCGGGCGCTGAGGAACACAGTTTCAAACAGACTGTCTCCACACAAACAGGCACCTGTCTGCAGGTATCCTAGATCTTGATTCTTGAACTTGAGGAAACACGCGTCTGAGCAAAACTCCCAAACGCTTCCAGGAAAGACACAGGCTCTCCCACAAGCACACAAGTGTTTGCCCTCAGCTATAGATCAGGGACAAGCCTGTGAAGAGATGCCCTGCTATTCTTTCGCCTTATGGCATCATGTGTTTCGTTCCTCTTGGAGATCGATTGTTAAACGTCTTTCCTCGGGCGACTGTGAAGCATTTGCCAGCGGAGGAGAAGTAGCACGGAGCAGCATTCAGTACTGCCTACGAGTGTCTTTGCTACCCTACTAGCGGAGCTCCAAGAACAGGCACACATCTTCAGGTACCTTCCAAATGTGGATTCCCCTGCAGCCCCGTAGGCGGGCGTGCAGTACGCCAACCGTCAACGGACGTTTTTCCCCTCAAGCCTGTCAGGACGTTGCTCGTCCGTCTTTCCCTCAATAGATGGGAGTAGGCGCGCTTGCGGATGTGTGCGTGTGTGTGGCCACGCGTTTGCTTAGGCATCAGTGTGTGAAAAGGTAGGTGCTTTTCTCTAGCTGCGTGTGCGTGCACGTGGTGCTGGGTGCACATCCCTGGGTGCTCGTGGAAAGGTTTCTGCATGGTTTTGGCTGAGGAATCGTGTGTGTGCACATGGACAAAGAGAAGGCGCAGCAACCAGGTTCCAGCGCCGAAGAAGGCAAAAGGCGAGGTTTCCGGCGCTATCTCCTTCTCTCCCCAGAGCTAGTCGCGCAAAGCAAGCCGCTAAGCCGGCGACCGGCAAGAGAGCTACAACGAAGCATGCCGAACGGAGAAAATAGCAGCAGCTCATCTGTTCACACCTTGTTTCTGCCATGTGCTTGAACGCCAAGACGTTCGCGCTTCTGTGAGAGGAAAGACGTCCTTCTGCATATGTGGTTGCTCACACCGGTGCACTTGTTAGTGTATCCATTCAGTCCTGGGCTGCGGGGCATTCAGAAGTGGCTCTGTGGAGACGTCTGCATAGAGGCAGCTGTCAGAACACGCACACTCGATTGTTCACCAAAACATATGCAGACGCGTCCTTAGCCTGTAGATTTGGATGCACAGAGTTCCCTGTGTTCGCAAGAGACAAGGGAATCGCGTCTGTGCGCACAGAAGCAATAGCGGACCGTTTCCCTCGGAGTGAACGCGAAAGAGCCGTCTATATACTCGCAGACACGCGAACGTGCCTCAATGCGGTCACAGAGGCAGCAGCTTTTGCACAGATGCTCCTGGTGATTCTGGCACTTTCCAGGCACACTCCTGAAAGTCGCGCACACTGCTGTTCACTCGCTAAACGACCTCTTGGGAAACACGTCTCCGGTCGACGGACCGCTCAGATTGCTTCTCGTGTAACTGTGAACTGTGTCAGCGCAGGGAATCCGTCTCTGTTGAGCAGATGTCAATCCTGCCTCGCTTTTGCTTTGTTGCCTCTACCAAGATGATTTCCCGTTTCTCACTTCACTGGAGCACGCAGACACAGCCAACGCACATCAAGTGTCAAGAGACACGCTCTGCTGAGCTCAACGCTTGTGCAGATGCACATGTGCGACGAAGTCAACACACGTGCTTGTGGAGAGAAAGAAAGGGACTCCCAGGCGTGCGGAGCGACGGGGAGAAAGAGCGGGCGCTGAGGAACACAGTTTCAAACAGACTGTCTCCACACAAACAGGCACCTGTCTGCAGGTATCCTAGATCTTGATTCTTGAACTTGAGGAAACACGCGTCTGAGCAAAACTCCCAAACGCTTCCAGGAAAGACACAGGCTCTCCCACAAGCACACAAGTGTTTGCCCTCAGCTATAGATCAGGGACAAGCCTGTGAAGAGATGCCCTGCTATTCTTTCGCCTTATGGCATCATGTGTTTCGTTCCTCTCGGAGATCGATTGTTAAACGTCTTTCCTAGGGCGACTGTGAAGCATTTGCCAGCGGAGGAGAAGTAGCACGGAGCAGCATTCAGTACTGCCTACGAGTGTCTTTGCTACCCTACTAGCGGAGCTCCAAGAACAGGCACACATCTTCAGGTACCTTCCAAATGTGGATTCCCCTGCAGCCCCGTAGGCGGGCGTGCAGTACGCCAACCGTCAACGGACGTTTCTCCCCTCAAGCCTGTCAGGACGTTGCTCGTCCGTCTTTCCCTCAATAGATGGGAGTAGGCGCGCTTGCGGATGTGTGCGTGTGTGTGGCCACGCGTTTGCTTAGGCATCAGTGTGTGAAAAGGTAGGTGCTTTTCTCTAGCTGCGTGTGCGTGCACGTGGTGCTGGGTGCACATCCCTGGGTGCTCGTGGAAAGGTTTCTGCATGGTTTTCGCTGAGGAATCGTGTGTGTGCACATGGACAAAGAGAAGGCGCAGCAACCAGGTTCCAGCGCCGAAGAAGGCAAAAGGCGAGGTTTCCGGCGCTATCTCCTTCTCTCCCCAGAGCTAGTCGCGCAAAGCAAGCCGCTAAGCCGGCGACCGGCAAGAGAGCTACAACGAAGCATGCCGAACGGAGAAAATAGCAGCAGCTCATCTGTTCACACCTTGTTTCTGCCATGTGCTTGAACGCCAAGACGTTCGCGCTTCTGTGAGATGAAAGACGTCCTTCTGCATATGTGGTTGCTCACACCGGTGCACTTGTTAGTGTATCCATTCAGTCCTGGGCTGCGGGGCATTCAGAAGTGGCTCTGTGGAGACGTCTGCACAGAGGCAGCTGTCAGAACACGCACACTCGATTGTTCACCAAAACATATGCAGACGCGTCCTTAGCCTGTAGATTTGGATGCACAGAGTTCCCTGTGTTCGCAAGAGACAAGGGAATCGCGTCTGTGCGCACAGAAGCAATAGCGGACCGTTTCCCTCGGAGTGAACGCGAAAGAGCCGTCTATATACTCGCAGACACGCGAACGTGCCTCAATGCGGTCACAGAGGCAGCAGCTTTTGCACAGATGCTCCTGGTGATTCTGGCACTTTCCAGGCACACTCCTGAAAGTCGCGCACACTGCTGTTCACTCGCTAAACGACCTCTTGGGAAACACGTCTCCGGTCGACGGACCGCTCAGATTGCTTCTCGTGTAACTGTGAACTGTGTCAGCGCAGGGAATCCGTCTCTGTTGAGCAGATGTCAATCCTGCCTCGCTTTTGCTTTGTTGCCTCTACCAAGATGATTTCCCGTTTCTCTCTTCACTGGAGCAGGCAGACACAGCCAACGCACATCAAGTGTCAAGAGACACGCTCTGCTGAGCTCAACGCTTGTGCAGATGCACATGTGCGACGAAGTCAACACACGTGCTTGTGGAGAGAAAGAAAGGGACTCCCAGGCGTGTGGAGCGACGGGGAGAAAGAGCGGGCGCTGAGGAACACAGTTTCAAACAGACTGTCTCCACACAAACAGGCACCTGTCTGCAGGTATCCTAGCTCTTGATTCTTGAACTTGAGGAAACACGCGTCTGAGCAAAACTCCCAAACGCTTCCAGGAAAGACACAGGCTCTCCCACAAGCACACAAGTGTTTGCCCTCAGCTATAGATCAGGGACAAGCTTGTGAAGAGATGCCCTGCTATTCTTTCGCCTTATGGCATCATGTGTTTCGTTTCTCTTGGAGATCGATTGTTAAACGTCTTTCCTCGGGCGACTGTGAAGCATTTGCCAGCGGAGGAGAAGTAGCACGGAGCAGCATTCAGTACTGCCTACGAGTGTCTTTGCTACCCTACTAGCGGAGCTCCAAGAACAGGCACACATCTTCAGGTACCTTCCAAATGTGGATTCCCCTGCAGCCCCGTAGGCGGGCGTGCAGTACGCCAACCGTCAACGGACGTTTTTCCCCTCAAGCCTGTCAGGACGTTGCTCGCCCGTCTTTCCCTCAATAGATGGGAGTAGGCGCGCTTGCGGATGTGTGCGTGTGTGTGGCCACGCGTTTGCTTAGGCATCAGTGTGTGAAAAGGTAGGTGCTTTTCTCTAGCTGCGTGTGCGTGCACGTGGTGCTGGGTGCACATCCCTGGGTGCTCGTGGAAAGGTTTCTGCATGGTTTTCGCTGAGGAATCGTGTGTGTGCACATGGACAAAGAGAAGGCGCAGCAACCAGGTTCCAGCGCCGAAGAAGGCAAAAGGCGAGGTTTCCGGCGCTATCTCCTTCTCTCCCCAGAGCTAGTCGCGCAAAGCAAGCCGCTAAGCCGGCGACCGGCAAGAGAGCTACAACGAAGCATGCCGAACGGAGAAAATAGCAGCAGCTCATCTGTTCACACCTTGTTTCTGCCATGTGCTTGAACGCCAAGACGTTCGCGCTTCTGTGAGATGAAAGACGTCCTTCTGCATATGTGGTTGCTCACACCGGTGCACTTGTTAGTGTATCCATTCAGTCCTGGGCTGCGGGGCATTCAGAAGTGGCTCTGTGGAGACGTCTGCATAGAGGCAGCTGTCAGAACACGCACACTCGATTGTTCACCAAAACATATGCAGACGCGTCCTTAGCCTGTAGATTTGGATGCACAGAGTTCCCTGTGTTCGCAAGAGACAAGGGAATCGCGTCTGTGCGCACAGAAGCAATAGCGGACCGTTTCCCTCGGAGTGAACGCGAAAGAGCCGTCTATATACTCGCAGACACGCGAACGTGCCTCAATGCGGTCACAGAGGCAGCAGCTTTTGCACAGATGCTCCTGGTGATTCTGGCACTTTCCAGGCACACTCCTGAAAGTCGCGCACACTGCTGTTCACTCGCTAAACGACCTCTTGGGAAACACGTCTCCGGTCGACGGACCGCTCAGATTGCTTCTCGTGTAACTGTGAACTGTGTCAGCGCAGGGAATCCGTCTCTGTTGAGCAGATGTCAATCCTGCCTCGCTTTTGCTTTGTTGCCTCTACCAAGATGATTTCCCGTTTCTCTCTTCACTGGAGCAGGCAGACACAGCCAACGCACATCAAGTGTCAAGAGACACGCTCTGCTGAGCTCAACGCTTGTGCAGATGCACATGTGCGACGAAGTCAACACACGTGCTTGTGGAGAGAAAGAAAGGGACTCCCAGGCGTGCGGAGCGACGGGGAGAAAGAGCGGGCGCTGAGGAACACAGTTTCAAACAGACTGTCTCCACACAAACAGGCACCTGTCTGCAGGTATCCTAGCTCTTGATTCTTGAACTTGAGGAAACACGCGTCTGAGCAAAACTCCCAAACGCTTCCAGGAAAGACACAGGCTCTCCCACAAGCACACAAGTGTTTGCCCTCAGCTATAGATCAGGGACAAGCCTGTGAAGAGATGCCCTGCTATTCTTTCGCCTTATGGCATCATGTGTTTCGTTCCTCTCGGAGATCGATTGTTAAACGTCTTTCCTAGGGCGACTGTGAAGCATTTGCCAGCGGAGGAGAAGTAGCACGGAGCAGCATTCAGTACTGCCTACGAGTGTCTTTGCTACCCTACTAGCGGAGCTCCAAGAACAGGCACACATCTTCAGGTACCTTCCAAATGTGGATTCCCCTGCAGCCCCGTAGGCGGGCGTGCAGTACGCCAACCGTCAACGGACGTTTTTCCCCTCAAGCCTGTCAGGACGTTGCTCGTCCGTCTTTCCCTCAATAGATGGGAGTAGGCGCGCTTGCGGATGTGTGCGTGTGTGTGGCCACGCGTTTGCTTAGGCATCAGTGTGTGAAAAGGTAGGTGCTTTTCTCTAGCTGCGTGTGCGTGCACGTGGTGCTGGGTGCACATCCCTGGGTGCTCGTGGAAAGGTTTCTGCATGGTTTTCGCTGAGGAATCGTGTGTGTGCACATGGACAAAGAGAAGGCGCAGCAACCAGGTTCCAGCGCCGAAGAAGGCAAAAGGCGAGGTTTCCGGCGCTATCTCCTTCTCTCCCCAGAGCTAGTCGCGCAAAGCAAGCCGCTAAGCCGGCGACCGGCAAGAGAGCTACAACGAAGCATGCCGAACGGAGAAAATAGCAGCAGCTCATCTGTTCACACCTTGTTTCTGCCATGTGCTTGAACGCCAAGACGTTCGCGCTTCTGTGAGATGAAAGACGTCCTTCTGCATATGTGGTTGCTCACACCGGTGCACTTGTTAGTGTATCCATTCAGTCCTGGGCTGCGGGGCATTCAGAAGTGGCTCTGTGGAGACGTCTGCATAGAGGCAGCTGTCAGAACACGCACACTCGATTGTTCACCAAAACATATGCAGACGCGTCCTTAGCCTGTAGATTTGGATGCACAGAGTTCCCTGTGTTCGCAAGAGACAAGGGAATCGCGTCTGTGCGCACAGAAGCAATAGCGGACCGTTTCCCTCGGAGTGAACGCGAAAGAGCCGTCTATATACTCGCAGACACGCGAACGTGCCTCAATGCGGTCACAGAGGCAGCAGCTTTTGCACAGATGCTCCTGGTGATTCTGGCACTTTCCAGGCACACTCCTGAAAGTCGCGCACACTGCTGTTCACTCGCTAAACGACCTCTTGGGAAACACGTCTCCGGTCGACGGACCGCTCAGATTGCTTCTCGTGTAACTGTGAACTGTGTCAGCGCAGGGAATCCGTCTCTGTTGAGCAGATGTCAATCCTGCCTCGCTTTTGCTTTGTTGCCTCTACCAAGATGATTTCCCGTTTCTCTCTTCACTGGAGCACGCAGACACAGCCAACGCACATCAAGTGTCAAGAGACACGCTCTGCTGAGCTCAACGCTTGTGCAGACGCACATGTGCGACGAAGTCAACACACGTGCTTGTGGAGAGAAAGAAAGGGACTCCCAGGCGTGTGGAGCGACGGGGAGAAAGAGCGGGCGCTGAGGAACACAGTTTCAAACAGACTGTCTCCACACAAACAGGCACCTGTCTGCAGGTATCCTAGATCTTGATTCTTGAACTTGAGGAAACACGCGTCTGAGCAAAACTCCCAAACGCTTCCAGGAAAGACACAGGCTCTCCCACAAGCACACAAGTGTTTGCCCTCAGCTATAGATCAGGGACAAGCCTGTGAAGAGATGCCCTGCTATTCTTTCGCCTTATGGCATCATGTGTTTCGTTCCTCTTGGAGATCGATTGTTAAACGTCTTTCCTCGGGCGACTGTGAAGCATTTGCCAGCGGAGGAGAAGTAGCACGGAGCAGCATTCAGTACTGCCTACGAGTGTCTTTGCTACCCTACTAGCGGAGCTCCAAGAACAGGCACACATCTTCAGGTACCTTCCAAATGTGGATTCCCCTGCAGCCCCGTAGGCGGGCGTGCAGTACGCCAACCGTCAACGGACGTTTTTCCCCTCAAGCCTGTCAGGACGTTGCTCGTCCGTCTTTCCCTCAATAGATGGGAGTAGGCGCGCTTGCGGATGTGTGCGTGTGTGTGGCCACGCGTTTGCTTAGGCATCAGTGTGTGAAAAGGTAGGTGCTTTTCTCTAGCTGCGTGTGCGTGCACGTGGTGCTGGGTGCACATCCCTGGGTGCTCGTGGAAAGGTTTCTGCATGGTTTTGGCTGAGGAATCGTGTGTGTGCACATGGACAAAGAGAAGGCGCAGCAACCAGGTTCCAGCGCCGAAGAAGGCAAAAGGCGAGGTTTCCGGCGCTATCTCCTTCTCTCCCCAGAGCTAGTCGCGCAAAGCAAGCCGCTAAGCCGGCGACCGGCAAGAGAGCTACAACGAAGCATGCCGAACGGAGAAAATAGCAGCAGCTCATCTGTTCACACCTTGTTTCTGCCATGTGCTTGAACGCCAAGACGTTCGCGCTTCTGTGAGAGGAAAGACGTCCTTCTGCATATGTGGTTGCTCACACCGGTGCACTTGTTAGTGTATCCATTCAGTCCTGGGCTGCGGGGCATTCAGAAGTGGCTCTGTGGAGACGTCTGCATAGAGGCAGCTGTCAGAACACGCACACTCGATTGTTCACCAAAACATATGCAGACGCGTCCTTAGCCTGTAGATTTGGATGCACAGAGTTCCCTGTGTTCGCAAGAGACAAGGGAATCGCGTCTGTGCGCACAGAAGCAATAGCGGACCGTTTCCCTCGGAGTGAACGCGAAAGAGCCGTCTATATACTCGCAGACACGCGAACGTGCCTCAATGCGGTCACAGAGGCAGCAGCTTTTGCACAGATGCTCCTGGTGATTCTGGCACTTTCCAGGCACACTCCTGAAAGTCGCGCACACTGCTGTTCACTCGCTAAACGACCTCTTGGGAAACACGTCTCCGGTCGACGGACCGCTCAGATTGCTTCTCGTGTAACTGTGAACTGTGTCAGCGCAGGGAATCCGTCTCTGTTGAGCAGATGTCAATCCTGCCTCGCTTTTGCTTTGTTGCCTCTACCAAGATGATTTCCCGTTTCTCACTTCACTGGAGCACGCAGACACAGCCAACGCACATCAAGTGTCAAGAGACACGCTCTGCTGAGCTCAACGCTTGTGCAGATGCACATGTGCGACGAAGTCAACACACGTGCTTGTGGAGAGAAAGAAAGGGACTCCCAGGCGTGTGGAGCGACGGGGAGAAAGAGCGGGCGCTGAGGAACACAGTTTCAAACAGACTGTCTCCACACAAACAGGCACCTGTCTGCAGGTATCCTAGATCTTGATTCTTGAACTTGAGGAAACACGCGTCTGAGCAAAACTCCCAAACGCTTCCAGGAAAGACACAGGCTCTCCCACAAGCACACAAGTGTTTGCCCTCAGCTATAGATCAGGGACAAGCCTGTGAAGAGATGCCCTGCTATTCTTTCGCCTTATGGCATCATGTGTTTCGTTCCTCTTGGAGATCGATTGTTAAACGTCTTTCCTCGGGCGACTGTGAAGCATTTGCCAGCGGAGGAGAAGTAGCACGGAGCAGCATTCAGTACTGCCTACGAGTGTCTTTGCTACCCTACTAGCGGAGCTCCAAGAACAGGCACACATCTTCAGGTACCTTCCAAATGTGGATTCCCCTGCAGCCCCGTAGGCGGGCGTGCAGTACGCCAACCGTCAACGGACGTTTTTCCCCTCAAGCCTGTCAGGACGTTGCTCGTCCGTCTTTCCCTCAATAGATGGGAGTAGGCGCGCTTGCGGATGTGTGCGTGTGTGTGGCCACGCGTTTGCTTAGGCATCAGTGTGTGAAAAGGTAGGTGCTTTTCTCTAGCTGCGTGTGCGTGCACGTGGTGCTGGGTGCACATCCCTGGGTGCTCGTGGAAAGGTTTCTGCATGGTTTTCGCTGAGGAATCGTGTGTGTGCACATGGACAAAGAGAAGGCGCAGCAACCAGGTTCCAGCGCCGAAGAAGGCAAAAGGCGAGGTTTCCGGCGCTATCTCCTTCTCTCCCCAGAGCTAGTCGCGCAAAGCAAGCCGCTAAGCCGGCGACCGGCAAGAGAGCTACAACGAAGCATGCCGAACGGAGAAAATAGCAGCAGCTCATCTGTTCACACCTTGTTTCTGCCATGTGCTTGAACGCCAAGACGTTCGCGCTTCTGTGAGATGAAAGACGTCCTTCTGCATATGTGGTTGCTCACACCGGTGCACTTGTTAGTGTATCCATTCAGTCCTGGGCTGCGGGGCATTCAGAAGTGGCTCTGTGGAGACGTCTGCATAGAGGCAGCTGTCAGAACACGCACACTCGATTGTTCACCAAAACATATGCAGACGCGTCCTTAGCCTGTAGATTTGGATGCACAGAGTTCCCTGTGTTCGCAAGAGACAAGGGAATCGCGTCTGTGCGCACAGAAGCAATAGCGGACCGTTTCCCTCGGAGTGAACGCGAAAGAGCCGTCTATATACTCGCAGACACGCGAACGTGCCTCAATGCGGTCACAGAGGCAGCAGCTTTTGCACAGATGCTCCTGGTGATTCTGGCACTTTCCAGGCACACTCCTGAAAGTCGCGCACACTGCTGTTCACTCGCTAAACGACCTCTTGGGAAACACGTCTCCGGTCGACGGACCGCTCAGATTGCTTCTCGTGTAACTGTGAACTGTGTCAGCGCAGGGAATCCGTCTCTGTTGAGCAGATGTCAATCCTGCCTCGCTTTTGCTTTGTTGCCTCTACCAAGATGATTTCCCGTTTCTCTCTTCACTGGAGCAGGCAGACACAGCCAACGCACATCAAGTGTCAAGAGACACGCTCTGCTGAGCTCAACGCTTGTGCAGATGCACATGTGCGACGAAGTCAACACACGTGCTTGTGGAGAGAAAGAAAGGGACTCCCAGGCGTGTGGAGCGACGGGGAGAAAGAGCGGGCGCTGAGGAACACAGTTTCAAACAGACTGTCTCCACACAAACAGGCACCTGTCTGCAGGTATCCTAGCTCTTGATTCTTGAACTTGAGGAAACACGCGTCTGAGCAAAACTCCCAAACGCTTCCAGGAAAGACACAGGCTCTCCCACAAGCACACAAGTGTTTGCCCTCAGCTATAGATCAGGGACAAGCCTGTGAAGAGATGCCCTGCTATTCTTTCGCCTTATGGCATCATGTGTTTCGTTCCTCTTGGAGATCGATTGTTAAACGTCTTTCCTCGGGCGACTGTGAAGCATTTGCCAGCGGAGGAGAAGTAGCACGGAGCAGCATTCAGTACTGCCTACGAGTGTCTTTGCTACCCTACTAGCGGAGCTCCAAGAACAGGCACACATCTTCAGGTACCTTCCAAATGTGGATTCCCCTGCAGCCCCGTAGGCGGGCGTGCAGTACGCCAACCGTCAACGGACGTTTTTCCCCTCAAGCCTGTCAGGACGTTGCTCGTCCGTCTTTCCCTCAATAGATGGGAGTAGGCGCGCTTGCGGATGTGTGCGTGTGTGTGGCCACGCGTTTGCTTAGGCATCAGTGTGTGAAAAGGTAGGTGCTTTTCTCTAGCTGCGTGTGCGTGCACGTGGTGCTGGGTGCACATCCCTGGGTGCTCGTGGAAAGGTTTCTGCATGGTTTTCGCTGAGGAATCGTGTGTGTGCACATGGACAAAGAGAAGGCGCAGCAACCAGGTTCCAGCGCCGAAGAAGGCAAAAGGCGAGGTTTCCGGCGCTATCTCCTTCTCTCCCCAGAGCTAGTCGCGCAAAGCAAGCCGCTAAGCCGGCGACCGGCAAGAGAGCTACAACGAAGCATGCCGAACGGAGAAAATAGCAGCAGCTCATCTGTTCACACCTTGTTTCTGCCATGTGCTTGAACGCCAAGACGTTCGCGCTTCTGTGAGATGAAAGACGTCCTTCTGCATATGTGGTTGCTCACACCGGTGCACTTGTTAGTGTATCCATTCAGTCCTGGGCTGCGGGGCATTCAGAAGTGGCTCTGTGGAGACGTCTGCATAGAGGCAGCTGTCAGAACACGCACACTCGATTGTTCACCAAAACATATGCAGACGCGTCCTTAGCCTGTAGATTTGGATGCACAGAGTTCCCTGTGTTCGCAAGAGACAAGGGAATCGCGTCTGTGCGCACAGAAGCAATAGCGGACCGTTTCCCTCGGAGTGAACGCGAAAGAGCCGTCTATATACTCGCAGACACGCGAACGTGCCTCAATGCGGTCACAGAGGCAGCAGCTTTTGCACAGATGCTCCTGGTGATTCTGGCACTTTCCAGGCACACTCCTGAAAGTCGCGCACACTGCTGTTCACTCGCTAAACGACCTCTTGGGAAACACGTCTCCGGTCGACGGACCGCTCAGATTGCTTCTCGTGTAACTGTGAACTGTGTCAGCGCAGGGAATCCGTCTCTGTTGAGCAGATGTCAATCCTGCCTCGCTTTTGCTTTGTTGCCTCTACCAAGATGATTTCCCGTTTCTCTCTTCACTGGAGCACGCAGACACAGCCAACGCACATCAAGTGTCAAGAGACACGCTCTGCTGAGCTCAACGCTTGTGCAGATGCACATGTGCGACGAAGTCAACACACGTGCTTGTGGAGAGAAAGAAAGGGACTCCCAGGCGTGTGGAGCGACGGGGAGAAAGAGCGGGCGCTGAGGAACACAGTTTCAAACAGACTGTCTCCACACAAACAGGCACCTGTCTGCAGGTATCCTAGCTCTTGATTCTTGAACTTGAGGAAACACGCGTCTGAGCAAAACTCCCAAACGCTTCCAGGAAAGACACAGGCTCTCCCACAAGCACACAAGTGTTTGCCCTCAGCTATAGATCAGGGACAAGCCTGTGAAGAGATGCCCTGCTATTCTTTCGCCTTATGGCATCATGTGTTTCGTTCCTCTCGGAGATCGATTGTTAAACGTCTTTCCTAGGGCGACTGTGAAGCATTTGCCAGCGGAGGAGAAGTAGCACGGAGCAGCATTCAGTACTGCCTACGAGTGTCTTTGCTACCCTACTAGCGGAGCTCCAAGAACAGGCACACATCTTCAGGTACCTTCCAAATGTGGATTCCCCTGCAGCCCCGTAGGCGGGCGTGCAGTACGCCAACCGTCAACGGACGTTTTTCCCCTCAAGCCTGTCAGGACGTTGCTCGTCCGTCTTTCCCTCAATAGATGGGAGTAGGCGCGCTTGCGGATGTGTGCGTGTGTGTGGCCACGCGTTTGCTTAGGCATCAGTGTGTGAAAAGGTAGGTGCTTTTCTCTAGCTGCGTGTGCGTGCACGTGGTGCTGGGTGCACATCCCTGGGTGCTCGTGGAAAGGTTTCTGCATGGTTTTCGCTGAGGAATCGTGTGTGTGCACATGGACAAAGAGAAGGCGCAGCAACCAGGTTCCAGCGCCGAAGAAGGCAAAAGGCGAGGTTTCCGGCGCTATCTCCTTCTCTCCCCAGAGCTAGTCGCGCAAAGCAAGCCGCTAAGCCGGCGACCGGCAAGAGAGCTACAACGAAGCATGCCGAACGGAGAAAATAGCAGCAGCTCATCTGTTCACACCTTGTTTCTGCCATGTGCTTGAACGCCAAGACGTTCGCGCTTCTGTGAGATGAAAGACGTCCTTCTGCATATGTGGTTGCTCACACCGGTGCACTTGTTAGTGTATCCATTCAGTCCTGGGCTGCGGGGCATTCAGAAGTGGCTCTGTGGAGACGTCTGCATAGAGGCAGCTGTCAGAACACGCACACTCGATTGTTCACCAAAACATATGCAGACGCGTCCTTAGCCTGTAGATTTGGATGCACAGAGTTCCCTGTGTTCGCAAGAGACAAGGGAATCGCGTCTGTGCGCACAGAAGCAATAGCGGACCGTTTCCCTCGGAGTGAACGCGAAAGAGCCGTCTATATACTCGCAGACACGCGAACGTGCCTCAATGCGGTCACAGAGGCAGCAGCTTTTGCACAGATGCTCCTGGTGATTCTGGCACTTTCCAGGCACACTCCTGAAAGTCGCGCACACTGCTGTTCACTCGCTAAACGACCTCTTGGGAAACACGTCTCCGGTCGACGGACCGCTCAGATTGCTTCTCGTGTAACTGTGAACTGTGTCAGCGCAGGGAATCCGTCTCTGTTGAGCAGATGTCAATCCTGCCTCGCTTTTGCTTTGTTGCCTCTACCAAGATGATTTCCCGTTTCTCTCTTCACTGGAGCACGCAGACACAGCCAACGCACATCAAGTGTCAAGAGACACGCTCTGCTGAGCTCAACGCTTGTGCAGATGCACATGTGCGACGAAGTCAACACACGTGCTTGTGGAGAGAAAGAAAGGGACTCCCAGGCGTGTGGAGCGACGGGGAGAAAGAGCGGGCGCTGAGGAACACAGTTTCAAACAGACTGTCTCCACACAAACAGGCACCTGTCTGCAGGTATCCTAGATCTTGATTCTTGAACTTGAGGAAACACGCGTCTGAGCAAAACTCCCAAACGCTTCCAGGAAAGACACAGGCTCTCCCACAAGCACACAAGTGTTTGCCCTCAGCTATAGATCAGGGACAAGCCTGTGAAGAGATGCCCTGCTATTCTTTCGCCTTATGGCATCATGTGTTTCGTTCCTCTTGGAGATCGATTGTTAAACGTCTTTCCTAGGGCGACTGTGAAGCATTTGCCAGCGGAGGAGAAGTAGCACGGAGCAGCATTCAGTACTGCCTACGAGTGTCTTTGCTACCCTACTAGCGGAGCTCCAAGAACAGGCACACATCTTCAGGTACCTTCCAAATGTGGATTCCCCTGCAGCCCCGTAGGCGGGCGTGCAGTACGCCAACCGTCAACGGACGTTTTTCCCCTCAAGCCTGTCAGGACGTTGCTCGTCCGTCTTTCCCTCAATAGATGGGAGTAGGCGCGCTTGCGGATGTGTGCGTGTGTGTGGCCACGCGTTTGCTTAGGCATCAGTGTGTGAAAAGGTAGGTGCTTTTCTCTAGCTGCGTGTGCGTGCACGTGGTGCTGGGTGCACATCCCTGGGTGCTCGTGGAAAGGTTTCTGCATGGTTTTCGCTGAGGAATCGTGTGTGTGCACATGGACAAAGAGAAGGCGCAGCAACCAGGTTCCAGCGCCGAAGAAGGCAAAAGGCGAGGTTTCCGGCGCTATCTCCTTCTCTCCCCAGAGCTAGTCGCGCAAAGCAAGCCGCTAAGCCGGCGACCGGCAAGAGAGCTACAACGAAGCATGCCGAACGGAGAAAATAGCAGCAGCTCATCTGTTCACACCTTGTTTCTGCCATGTGCTTGAACGCCAAGACGTTCGCGCTTCTGTGAGATGAAAGACGTCCTTCTGCATATGTGGTTGCTCACACCGGTGCACTTGTTAGTGTATCCATTCAGTCCTGGGCTGCGGGGCATTCAGAAGTGGCTCTGTGGAGACGTCTGCATAGAGGCAGCTGTCAGAACACGCACACTCGATTGTTCACCAAAACATATGCAGACGCGTCCTTAGCCTGTAGATTTGGATGCACAGAGTTCCCTGTGTTCGCAAGAGACAAGGGAATCGCGTCTGTGCGCACAGAAGCAATAGCGGACCGTTTCCCTCGGAGTGAACGCGAAAGAGCCGTCTATATACTCGCAGACACGCGAACGTGCCTCAATGCGGTCACAGAGGCAGCAGCTTTTGCACAGATGCTCCTGGTGATTCTGGCACTTTCCAGGCACACTCCTGAAAGTCGCGCACACTGCTGTTCACTCGCTAAACGACCTCTTGGGAAACACGTCTCCGGTCGACGGACCGCTCAGATTGCTTCTCGTGTAACTGTGAACTGTGTCAGCGCAGGGAATCCGTCTCTGTTGAGCAGATGTCAATCCTGCCTCGCTTTTGCTTTGTTGCCTCTACCAAGATGATTTCCCGTTTCTCTCTTCACTGGAGCAGGCAGACACAGCCAACGCACATCAAGTGTCAAGAGACACGCTCTGCTGAGCTCAACGCTTGTGCAGATGCACATGTGCGACGAAGTCAACACACGTGCTTGTGGAGAGAAAGAAAGGGACTCCCAGGCGTGTGGAGCGACGGGGAGAAAGAGCGGGCGCTGAGGAACACAGTTTCAAACAGACTGTCTCCACACAAACAGGCACCTGTCTGCAGGTATCCTAGATCTTGATTCTTGAACTTGAGGAAACACGCGTCTGAGCAAAACTCCCAAACGCTTCCAGGAAAGACACAGGCTCTCCCACAAGCACACAAGTGTTTGCCCTCAGCTATAGATCAGGGACAAGCCTGTGAAGAGATGCCCTGCTATTCTTTCGCCTTATGGCATCATGTGTTTCGTTCCTCTCGGAGATCGATTGTTAAACGTCTTTCCTAGGGCGACTGTGAAGCATTTGCCAGCGGAGGAGAAGTAGCACGGAGCAGCATTCAGTACTGCCTACGAGTGTCTTTGCTACCCTACTAGCGGAGCTCCAAGAACAGGCACACATCTTCAGGTACCTTCCAAATGTGGATTCCCCTGCAGCCCCGTAGGCGGGCGTGCAGTACGCCAACCGTCAACGGACGTTTTTCCCCTCAAGCCTGTCAGGACGTTGCTCGTCCGTCTTTCCCTCAATAGATGGGAGTAGGCGCGCTTGCGGATGTGTGCGTGTGTGTGGCCACGCGTTTGCTTAGGCTTCAGTGTGTGAAAAGGTAGGTGCTTTTCTCTAGCTGCGTGTGCGTGCACGTGGTGCTGGGTGCACATCCCTGGGTGCTCGTGGAAAGGTTTCTGCATGGTTTTCGCTGAGGAATCGTGTGTGTGCACATGGACAAAGAGAAGGCGCAGCAACCAGGTTCCAGCGCCGAAGAAGGCAAAAGGCGAGGTTTCCGGCGCTATCTCCTTCTCTCCCCAGAGCTAGTCGCGCAAAGCAAGCCGCTAAGCCGGCGACCGGCAAGAGAGCTACAACGAAGCATGCCGAACGGAGAAAATAGCAGCAGCTCATCTGTTCACACCTTGTTTCTGCCATGTGCTTGAACGCCAAGACGTTCGCGCTTCTGTGAGATGAAAGACGTCCTTCTGCATATGTGGTTGCTCACACCGGTGCACTTGTTAGTGTATCCATTCAGTCCTGGGCTGCGGGGCATTCAGAAGTGGCTCTGTGGAGACGTCTGCATAGAGGCAGCTGTCAGAACACGCACACTCGATTGTTCACCAAAACATATGCAGACGCGTCCTTAGCCTGTAGATTTGGATGCCCAGAGTTCCCTGTGTTCGCAAGAGACAAGGGAATCGCGTCTGTGCGCACAGAAGCAATAGCGGACCGTTTCCCTCGGAGTGAACGCGAAAGAGCCGTCTATATACTCGCAGACATGCGAACGTGCCTCAATGCGGTCACAGAGGCAGCAGCTTTTGCACAGATGCTCCTGGTGATTCTGGCACTTTCCAGGCACACTCCTGAAAGTCGCGCACACTGCTGTTCACTCGCTAAACGACCTCTTGGGAAACACGTCTCCGGTCGACGGACCGCTCAGATTGCTTCTCGTGTAACTGTGAACTGTGTCAGCGCAGGGAATCCGTCTCTGTTGAGCAGATGTCAATCCTGCCTCGCTTTTGCTTTGTTGCCTCTACCAAGATGATTTCCCGTTTCTCTCTTCACTGGAGCAGGCAGACACAGCCAACGCACATCAAGTGTCAAGAGACACGCTCTGCTGAGCTCAACGCTTGTGCAGATGCACATGTGCGACGAAGTCAACACACGTGCTTGTGGAGAGAAAGAAAGGGACTCCCAGGCGTGTGGAGCGACGGGGAGAAAGAGCGGGCGCTGAGGAACACAGTTTCAAACAGACTGTCTCCACACAAACAGGCACCTGTCTGCAGGTATCCTAGATCTTGATTCTTGAACTTGAGGAAACACGCGTCTGAGCAAAACTCCCAAACGCTTCCAGGAAAGACACAGGCTCTCCCACAAGCACACAAGTGTTTGCCCTCAGCTATAGATCAGGGACAAGCCTGTGAAGAGATGCCCTGCTATTCTTTCGCCTTATGGCATCATGTGTTTCGTTCCTCTTGGAGATCGATTGTTAAACGTCTTTCCTAGGGCGACTGTGAAGCATTTGCCAGCGGAGGAGAAGTAGCACGGAGCAGCATTCAGTACTGCCTACGAGTGTCTTTGCTACCCTACTAGCGGAGCTCCAAGAACAGGCACACATCTTCAGGTACCTTCCAAATGTGGATTCCCCTGCAGCCCCGTAGGCGGGCGTGCAGTACGCCAACCGTCAACGGACGTTTTTCCCCTCAAGCCTGTCAGGACGTTGCTCGTCCGTCTTTCCCTCAATAGATGGGAGTAGGCGCGCTTGCGGATGTGTGCGTGTGTGTGGCCACGCGTTTGCTTAGGCATCAGTGTGTGAAAAGGTAGGTGCTTTTCTCTAGCTGCGTGTGCGTGCACGTGGTGCTGGGTGCACATCCCTGGGTGCTCGTGGAAAGGTTTCTGCATGGTTTTCGCTGAGGAATCGTGTGTGTGCACATGGACAAAGAGAAGGCGCAGCAACCAGGTTCCAGCGCCGAAGAAGGCAAAAGGCGAGGTTTCCGGCGCTATCTCCTTCTCTCCCCAGAGCTAGTCGCGCAAAGCAAGCCGCTAAGCCGGCGACCGGCAAGAGAGCTACAACGAAGCATGCCGAACGGAGAAAATAGCAGCAGCTCATCTGTTCACACCTTGTTTCTGCCATGTGCTTGAACGCCAAGACGTTCGCGCTTCTGTGAGATGAAAGACGTCCTTCTGCATATGTGGTTGCTCACACCGGTGCACTTGTTAGTGTATCCATTCAGTCCTGGGCTGCGGGGCATTCAGAAGTGGCTCTGTGGAGACGTCTGCATAGAGGCAGCTGTCAGAACACGCACACTCGATTGTTCACCAAAACATATGCAGACGCGTCCTTAGCCTGTAGATTTGGATGCACAGAGTTCCCTGTGTTCGCAAGAGACAAGGGAATCGCGTCTGTACGCACAGAAGCAATAGCGGACCGTTTCCCTCGGAGTGAACGCGAAAGAGCCGTCTATATACTCGCAGACACGCGAACGTGCCTCAATGCGGTCACAGAGGCAGCAGCTTTTGCACAGATGCTCCTGGTGATTCTGGCACTTTCCAGGCACACTCCTGAAAGTCGCGCACACTGCTGTTCACTCGCTAAACGACCTCTTGGGAAACACGTCTCCGGTCGACGGACCGCTCAGATTGCTTCTCGTGTAACTGTGAACTGTGTCAGCGCAGGGAATCCGTCTCTGTTGAGCAGATGTCAATCCTGCCTCGCTTTTGCTTTGTTGCCTCTACCAAGATGATTTCCCGTTTCTCTCTTCACTGGAGCAGGCAGACACAGCCAACGCACATCAAGTGTCAAGAGACACGCTCTGCTGAGCTCAACGCTTGTGCAGATGCACATGTGCGACGAAGTCAACACACGTGCTTGTGGAGAGAAAGAAAGGGACTCCCAGGCGTGTGGAGCGACGGGGAGAAAGAGCGGGCGCTGAGGAACACAGTTTCAAACAGACTGTCTCCACACAAACAGGCACCTGTCTGCAGGTATCCTAGATCTTGATTCTTGAACTTGAGGAAACACGCGTCTGAGCAAAACTCCCAAACGCTTCCAGGAAAGACACAGGCTCTCCCACAAGCACACAAGTGTTTGCCCTCAGCTATAGATCAGGGACAAGCCTGTGAAGAGATGCCCTGCTATTCTTTCGCCTTATGGCATCATGTGTTTCGTTCCTCTTGGAGATCGATTGTTAAACGTCTTTCCTCGGGCGACTGTGAAGCATTTGCCAGCGGAGGAGAAGTAGCACGGAGCAGCATTCAGTACTGCCTACGAGTGTCTTTGCTACCCTACTAGCGGAGCTCCAAGAACAGGCACACATCTTCAGGTACCTTCCAAATGTGGATTCCCCTGCAGCCCCGTAGGCGGGCGTGCAGTACGCCAACCGTCAACGGACGTTTTTCCCCTCAAGCCTGTCAGGACGTTGCTCGTCCGTCTTTCCCTCAATAGATGGGAGTAGGCGCGCTTGCGGATGTGTGCGTGTGTGTGGCCACGCGTTTGCTTAGGCATCAGTGTGTGAAAAGGTAGGTGCTTTTCTCTAGCTGCGTGTGCGTGCACGTGGTGCTGGGTGCACATCCCTGGGTGCTCGTGGAAAGGTTTCTGCATGGTTTTCGCTGAGGAATCGTGTGTGTGCACATGGACAAAGAGAAGGCGCAGCAACCAGGTTCCAGCACCGAAGAAGGCAAAAGGCGAGGTTTCCGGCGCTATCTCCTTCTCTCCCCAGAGCTAGTCGCGCAAAGCAAGCCGCTAAGCCGGCGACCGGCAAGAGAGCTACAACGAAGCATGCCGAACGGAGAAAATAGCAGCAGCTCATCTGTTCACACCTTGTTTCTGCCATGTGCTTGAACGCCAAGACGTTCGCGCTTCTGTGAGATGAAAGACGTCCTTCTGCATATGTGGTTGCTCACACCGGTGCACTTGTTAGTGTATCCATTCAGTCCTGGGCTGCGGGGCATTCAGAAGTGGCTCTGTGGAGACGTCTGCATAGAGGCAGCTGTCAGAACACGCACACTCGATTGTTCACCAAAACATATGCAGACGCGTCCTTAGCCTGTAGATTTGGATGCACAGAGTTCCCTGTGTTCGCAAGAGACAAGGGAATCGCGTCTGTGCGCACAGAAGCAATAGCGGACCGTTTCCCTCGGAGTGAACGCGAAAGAGCCGTCTATATACTCGCAGACACGCGAACGTGCCTCAATGCGGTCACAGAGGCAGCAGCTTTTGCACAGATGCTCCTGGTGATTCTGGCACTTTCCAGGCACACTCCTGAAAGTCGCGCACACTGCTGTTCACTCGCTAAACGACCTCTTGGGAAACACGTCTCCGGTCGACGGACCGCTCAGATTGCTTCTCGTGTAACTGTGAACTGTGTCAGCGCAGGGAATCCGTCTCTGTTGAGCAGATGTCAATCCTGCCTCGCTTTTGCTTTGTTGCCTCTACCAAGATGATTTCCCGTTTCTCTCTTCACTGGAGCAGGCAGACACAGCCAACGCACATCAAGTGTCAAGAGACACGCTCTGCTGAGCTCAACGCTTGTGCAGATGCACATGTGCGACGAAGTCAACACACGTGCTTGTGGAGAGAAAGAAAGGGACTCCCAGGCGTGTGGAGCGACGGGGAGAAAGAGCGGGCGCTGAGGAACACAGTTTCAAACAGACTGTCTCCACACAAACAGGCACCTGTCTGCAGGTATCCTAGATCTTGATTCTTGAACTTGAGGAAACACGCGTCTGAGCAAAACTCCCAAACGCTTCCAGGAAAGACACAGGCTCTCCCACAAGCACACAAGTGTTTGCCCTCAGCTATAGATCAGGGACAAGCCTGTGAAGAGCAACCAAAGAGCTCGTCCGTCTTTCCCTCAATAGATGGGAGTAGGCGCGCTTGCGGATGTGTGCGTGTGTGTGGCCACGCGTTTGCTTAGGCATCAGTGTGTGAAAAGGTAGGTGCTTTTCTCTAGCTGCGTGTGCGTGCACGTGGTGCTGGGTGCACATCCCTGGGTGCTCGTGGAAAGGTTTCTGCATGGTTTTCGCTGAGGAATCGTGTGTGTGCACATGGACAAAGAGAAGGCGCAGCAACCAGGTTCCAGCGCCGAAGAAGGCAAAAGGCGAGGTTTCCGGCGCTATCTCCTTCTCTCCCCAGAGCTAGTCGCGCAAAGCAAGCCGCTAAGCCGGCGACCGGCAAGAGAGCTACAACGAAGCATGCCGAACGGAGAAAATAGCAGCAGCTCATCTGTTCACACCTTGTTTCTGCCATGTGCTTGAACGCCAAGACGTTCGCGCTTCTGTGAGATGAAAGACGTCCTTCTGCATATGTGGTTGCTCACACCGGTGCACTTGTTAGTGTATCCATTCAGTCCTGGGCTGCGGGGCATTCAGAAGTGGCTCTGTGGAGACGTCTGCATAGAGGCAGCTGTCAGAACACGCACACTCGATTGTTCACCAAAACATATGCAGACGCGTCCTTAGCCTGTAGATTTGGATGCACAGAGTTCCCTGTGTTCGCAAGAGACAAGGGAATCGCGTCTGTGCGCACAGAAGCAATAGCGGACCGTTTCCCTCGGAGTGAACGCGAAAGAGCCGTCTATATACTCGCAGACACGCGAACGTGCCTCAATGCGGTCACAGAGGCAGCAGCTTTTGCACAGATGCTCCTGGTGATTCTGGCACTTTCCAGGCACACTCCTGAAAGTCGCGCACACTGCTGTTCACTCGCTAAACGACCTCTTGGGAAACACGTCTCCGGTCGACGGACCGCTCAGATTGCTTCTCGTGTAACTGTGAACTGTGTCAGCGCAGGGAATCCGTCTCTGTTGAGCAGATGTCAATCCTGCCTCGCTTTTGCTTTGTTGCCTCTACCAAGATGATTTCCCGTTTCTCTCTTCACTGGAGCAGGCAGACACAGCCAACGCACATCAAGTGTCAAGAGACACGCTCTGCTGAGCTCAACGCTTGTGCAGATGCACATGTGCGACGAAGTCAACACACGTGCTTGTGGAGAGAAAGAAAGGGACTCCCAGGCGTGTGGAGCGACGGGGAGAAAGAGCGGGCGCTGAGGAACACAGTTTCAAACAGACTGTCTCCACACAAACAGGCACCTGTCTGCAGGTATCCTAGATCTTGATTCTTGAACTTGAGGAAACACGCGTCTGAGCAAAACTCCCAAACGCTTCCAGGAAAGACACAGGCTCTCCCACAAGCACACAAGTGTTTGCCCTCAGCTATAGATCAGGGACAAGCCTGTGAAGAGATGCCCTGCTATTCTTTCGCCTTATGGCATCATGTGTTTCGTTCCTCTTGGAGATCGATTGTTAAACGTCTTTCCTCGGGCGACTGTGAAGCATTTGCCAGCGGAGGAGAAGTAGCACGGAGCAGCATTCAGTACTGCCTACGAGTGTCTTTGCTACCCTACTAGCGGAGCTCCAAGAACAGGCACACATCTTCAGGTACCTTCCAAATGTGGATTCCCCTGCAGCCCCGTAGGCGGGCGTGCAGTACACCAACCGTCAACGGACGTTTTTCCCCTCAAGCCTGTCAGGACGTTGCTCGTCCGTCTTTCCCTCAATAGATGGGAGTAGGCGCGCTTGCGGATGTGTGCGTGTGTGTGGCCACGCGTTTGCTTAGGCATCAGTGTGTGAAAAGGTAGGTGCTTTTCTCTAGCTGCGTGTGCGTGCACGTGGTGCTGGGTGCACATCCCTGGGTGCTCGTGGAAAGGTTTCTGCATGGTTTTCGCTGAGGAATCGTGTGTGTGCACATGGACAAAGAGAAGGCGCAGCAACCAGGTTCCAGCGCCGAAGAAGGCAAAAGGCGAGGTTTCCGGCGCTATCTCCTTCTCTCCCCAGAGCTAGTCGCGCAAAGCAAGCCGCTAAGCCGGCGACCGGCAAGAGAGCTACAACGAAGCATGCCGAACGGAGAAAATAGCAGCAGCTCATCTGTTCACACCTTGTTTCTGCCATGTGCTTGAACGCCAAGACGTTCGCGCTTCTGTGAGATGAAAGACGTCCTTCTGCATATGTGGTTGCTCACACCGGTGCACTTGTTAGTGTATCCATTCAGTCCTGGGCTGCGGGGCATTCAGAAGTGGCTCTGTGGAGACGTCTGCATAGAGGCAGCTGTCAGAACACGCACACTCGATTGTTCACCAAAACATATGCAGACGCGTCCTTAGCCTGTAGATTTGGATGCACAGAGTTCCCTGTGTTCGCAAGAGACAAGGGAATCGCGTCTGTGCGCACAGAAGCAATAGCGGACCGTTTCCCTCGGAGTGAACGCGAAAGAGCCGTCTATATACTCGCAGACACGCGAACGTGCCTCAATGCGGTCACAGAGGCAGCAGCTTTTGCACAGATGCTCCTGGTGATTCTGGCACTTTCCAGGCACACTCCTGAAAGTCGCGCACACTGCTGTTCACTCGCTAAACGACCTCTTGGGAAACACGTCTCCGGTCGACGGACCGCTCAGATTGCTTCTCGTGTAACTGTGAACTGTGTCAGCGCAGGGAATCCGTCTCTGTTGAGCAGATGTCAATCCTGCCTCGCTTTTGCTTTGTTGCCTCTACCAAGATGATTTCCCGTTTCTCTCTTCACTGGAGCAGGCAGACACAGCCAACGCACATCAAGTGTCAAGAGACACGCTCTGCTGAGCTCAACGCTTGTGCAGATGCACATGTGCGACGAAGTCAACACACGTGCTTGTGGAGAGAAAGAAAGGGACTCCCAGGCGTGTGGAGCGACGGGGAGAAAGAGCGGGCGCTGAGGAACACAGTTTCAAACAGACTGTCTCCACACAAACAGGCACCTGTCTGCAGGTATCCTAGATCTTGATTCTTGAACTTGAGGAAACACGCGTCTGAGCAAAACTCCCAAACGCTTCCAGGAAAGACACAGGCTCTCCCACAAGCACACAAGTGTTTGCCCTCAGCTATAGATCAGGGACAAGCCTGTGAAGAGATGCCCTGCTATTCTTTCGCCTTATGGCATCATGTGTTTCGTTCCTCTTGGAGATCGATTGTTAAACGTCTTTCCTCGGGCGACTGTGAAGCATTTGCCAGCGGAGGAGAAGTAGCACGGAGCAGCATTCAGTACTGCCTACGAGTGTCTTTGCTACCCTACTAGCGGAGCTCCAAGAACAGGCACACATCTTCAGGTACCTTCCAAATGTGGATTCCCCTGCAGCCCCGTAGGCGGGCGTGCAGTACGCCAACCGTCAACGGACGTTTTTCCCCTCAAGCCTGTCAGGACGTTGCTCGTCCGTCTTTCCCTCAATAGATGGGAGTAGGCGCGCTTGCGGATGTGTGCGTGTGTGTGGCCACGCGTTTGCTTAGGCATCAGTGTGTGAAAAGGTAGGTGCTTTTCTCTAGCTGCGTGTGCGTGCACGTGGTGCTGGGTGCACATCCCTGGGTGCTCGTGGAAAGGTTTCTGCATGGTTTTCGCTGAGGAATCGTGTGTGTGCACATGGACAAAGAGAAGGCGCAGCAACCAGGTTCCAGCGCCGAAGAAGGCAAAAGGCGAGGTTTCCGGCGCTATCTCCTTCTCTCCCCAGAGCTAGTCGCGCAAAGCAAGCCGCTAAGCCGGCGACCGGCAAGAGAGCTACAACGAAGCATGCCGAACGGAGAAAATAGCAGCAGCTCATCTGTTCACACCTTGTTTCTGCCATGTGCTTGAACGCCAAGACGTTCGCGCTTCTGTGAGATGAAAGACGTCCTTCTGCATATGTGGTTGCTCACACCGGTGCACTTGTTAGTGTATCCATTCAGTCCTGGGCTGCGGGGCATTCAGAAGTGGCTCTGTGGAGACGTCTGCATAGAGGCAGCTGTCAGAACACGCACACTCGATTGTTCACCAAAACATATGCAGACGCGTCCTTAGCCTGTAGATTTGGATGCACAGAGTTCCCTGTGTTCGCAAGAGACAAGGGAATCGCGTCTGTGCGCACAGAAGCAATAGCGGACCGTTTCCCTCGGAGTGAACGCGAAAGAGCCGTCTATATACTCGCAGACACGCGAACGTGCCTCAATGCGGTCACAGAGGCAGCAGCTTTTGCACAGATGCTCCTGGTGATTCTGGCACTTTCCAGGCACACTCCTGAAAGTCGCGCACACTGCTGTTCACTCGCTAAACGACCTCTTGGGAAACACGTCTCCGGTCGACGGACCGCTCAGATTGCTTCTCGTGTAACTGTGAACTGTGTCAGCGCAGGGAATCCGTCTCTGTTGAGCAGATGTCAATCCTGCCTCGCTTTTGCTTTGTTGCCTCTACCAAGATGATTTCCCGTTTCTCTCTTCACTGGAGCAGGCAGACACAGCCAACGCACATCAAGTGTCAAGAGACACGCTCTGCTGAGCTCAACGCTTGTGCAGATGCACATGTGCGACGAAGTCAACACACGTGCTTGTGGAGAGAAAGAAAGGGACTCCCAGGCGTGTGGAGCGACGGGGAGAAAGAGCGGGCGCTGAGGAACACAGTTTCAAACAGACTGTCTCCACACAAACAGGCACCTGTCTGCAGGTATCCTAGATCTTGATTCTTGAACTTGAGGAAACACGCGTCTGAGCAAAACTCCCAAACGCTTCCAGGAAAGACACAGGCTCTCCCACAAGCACACAAGTGTTTGCCCTCAGCTATAGATCAGGGACAAGCCTGTGAAGAGATGCCCTGCTATTCTTTCGCCTTATGGCATCATGTGTTTCGTTCCTCTTGGAGATCGATTGTTAAACGTCTTTCCTAGGGCGACTGTGAAGCATTTGCCAGCGGAGGAGAAGTAGCACGGAGCAGCATTCAGTACTGCCTACGAGTGTCTTTGCTACCCTACTAGCGGAGCTCCAAGAACAGGCACACATCTTCAGGTACCTTCCAAATGTGGATTCCCCTGCAGCCCCGTAGGCGGGCGTGCAGTACGCCAACCGTCAACGGACGTTTTTCCCCTCAAGCCTGTCAGGACGTTGCTCGTCCGTCTTTCCCTCAATAGATGGGAGTAGGCGCGCTTGCGGATGTGTGCGTGTGTGTGGCCACGCGTTTGCTTAGGCATCAGTGTGTGAAAAGGTAGGTGCTTTTCTCTAGCTGCGTGTGCGTGCACGTGGTGCTGGGTGCACATCCCTGGGTGCTCGTGGAAAGGTTTCTGCATGGTTTTCGCTGAGGAATCGTGTGTGTGCACATGGACAAAGAGAAGGCGCAGCAACCAGGTTCCAGCGCCGAAGAAGGCAAAAGGCGAGGTTTCCGGCGCTATCTCCTTCTCTCCCCAGAGCTAGTCGCGCAAAGCAAGCCGCTAAGCCGGCGACCGGCAAGAGAGCTACAACGAAGCATGCCGAACGGAGAAAATAGCAGCAGCTCATCTGTTCACACCTTGTTTCTGCCATGTGCTTGAACGCCAAGACGTTCGCGCTTCTGTGAGATGAAAGACGTCCTTCTGCATATGTGGTTGCTCACACCGGTGCACTTGTTAGTGTATCCATTCAGTCCTGGGCTGCGGGGCATTCAGAAGTGGCTCTGTGGAGACGTCTGCATAGAGGCAGCTGTCAGAACACGCACACTCGATTGTTCACCAAAACATATGCAGACGCGTCCTTAGCCTGTAGATTTGGATGCACAGAGTTCCCTGTGTTCGCAAGAGACAAGGGAATCGCGTCTGTGCGCACAGAAGCAATAGCGGACCGTTTCCCTCGGAGTGAACGCGAAAGAGCCGTCTATATACCCGCAGACACGCGAACGTGCCTCAATGCGGTCACAGAGGCAGCAGCTTTTGCACAGATGCTCCTGGTGATTCTGGCACTTTCCAGGCACACTCCTGAAAGTCGCGCACACTGCTGTTCACTCGCTAAACGACCTCTTGGGAAACACGTCTCCGGTCGACGGACCGCTCAGATTGCTTCTCGTGTAACTGTGAACTGTGTCAGCGCAGGGAATCCGTCTCTGTTGAGCAGATGTCAATCCTGCCTCGCTTTTGCTTTGTTGCCTCTACCAAGATGATTTCCCGTTTCTCTCTTCACTGGAGCAGGCAGACACAGCCAACGCACATCAAGTGTCAAGAGACACGCTCTGCTGAGCTCAACGCTTGTGCAGATGCACATGTGCGACGAAGTCAACACACGTGCTTGTGGAGAGAAAGAAAGGGACTCCCAGGCGTGTGGAGCGACGGGGAGAAAGAGCGGGCGCTGAGGAACACAGTTTCAAACAGACTGTCTCCACACAAACAGGCACCTGTCTGCAGGTATCCTAGATCTTGATTCTTGAACTTGAGGAAACACGCGTCTGAGCAAAACTCCCAAACGCTTCCAGGAAAGACACAGGCTCTCCCACAAGCACACAAGTGTTTGCCCTCAGCTATAGATCAGGGACAAGCCTGTGAAGAGATGCCCTGCTATTCTTTCGCCTTATGGCATCATGTGTTTCGTTCCTCTTGGAGATCGATTGTTAAACGTCTTTCCTCGGGCGACTGTGAAGCATTTGCCAGCGGAGGAGAAGTAGCACGGAGCAGCATTCAGTACTGCCTACGAGTGTCTTTGCTACCCTACTAGCGGAGCTCCAAGAACAGGCACACATCTTCAGGTACCTTCCAAATGTGGATTCCCCTGCAGCCCCGTAGGCGGGCGTGCAGTACGCCAACCGTCAACGGACGTTTTTCCCCTCAAGCCTGTCAGGACGTTGCTCGTCCGTCTTTCCCTCAATAGATGGGAGTAGGCGCGCTTGCGGATGTGTGCGTGTGTGTGGCCACGCGTTTGCTTAGGCATCAGTGTGTGAAAAGGTAGGTGCTTTTCTCTAGCTGCGTGTGCGTGCACGTGGTGCTGGGTGCACATCCCTGGGTGCTCGTGGAAAGGTTTCTGCATGGTTTTCGCTGAGGAATCGTGTGTGTGCACATGGACAAAGAGAAGGCGCAGCAACCAGGTTCCAGCGCCGAAGAAGGCAAAAGGCGAGGTTTCCGGCGCTATCTCCTTCTCTCCCCAGAGCTAGTCGCGCAAAGCAAGCCGCTAAGCCGGCGACCGGCAAGAGAGCTACAACGAAGCATGCCGAACGGAGAAAATAGCAGCAGCTCATCTGTTCACACCTTGTTTCTGCCATGTGCTTGAACGCCAAGACGTTCGCGCTTCTGTGAGATGAAAGACGTCCTTCTGCATATGTGGTTGCTCACACCGGTGCACTTGTTAGTGTATCCATTCAGTCCTGGGCTGCGGGGCATTCAGAAGTGGCTCTGTGGAGACGTCTGCATAGAGGCAGCTGTCAGAACACGCACACTCGATTGTTCACCAAAACATATGCAGACGCGTCCTTAGCCTGTAGATTTGGATGCACAGAGTTCCCTGTGTTCGCAAGAGACAAGGGAATCGCGTCTGTGCGCACAGAAGCAATAGCGGACCGTTTCCCTCGGAGTGAACGCGAAAGAGCCGTCTATATACTCGCAGACACGCGAACGTGCCTCAATGCGGTCACAGAGGCAGCAGCTTTTGCACAGATGCTCCTGGTGATTCTGGCACTTTCCAGGCACACTCCTGAAAGTCGCGCACACTGCTGTTCACTCGCTAAACGACCTCTTGGGAAACACGTCTCCGGTCGACGGACCGCTCAGATTGCTTCTCGTGTAACTGTGAACTGTGTCAGCGCAGGGAATCCGTCTCTGTTGAGCAGATGTCAATCCTGCCTCGCTTTTGCTTTGTTGCCTCTACCAAGATGATTTCCCGTTTCTCTCTTCACTGGAGCAGGCAGACACAGCCAACGCACATCAAGTGTCAAGAGACACGCTCTGCTGAGCTCAACGCTTGTGCAGATGCACATGTGCGACGAAGTCAACACACGTGCTTGTGGAGAGAAAGAAAGGGACTCCCAGGCGTGTGGAGCGACGGGGAGAAAGAGCGGGCGCTGAGGAACACAGTTTCAAACAGACTGTCTCCACACGAACAGGCACCTGTCTGCAGGTATCCTAGATCTTGATTCTTGAACTTGAGGAAACACGCGTCTGAGCAAAACTCCCAAACGCTTCCAGGAAAGACACAGGCTCTCCCACAAGCACACAAGTGTTTGCCCTCAGCTATAGATCAGGGACAAGCCTGTGAAGAGCAACCAAAGAGCTCGTCCGTCTTTCCCTCAATAGATGGGAGTAGGCGCGCTTGCGGATGTGTGCGTGTGTGTGGCCACGCGTTTGCTTAGGCATCAGTGTGTGAAAAGGTAGGTGCTTTTCTCTAGCTGCGTGTGCGTGCACGTGGTGCTGGGTGCACATCCCTGGGTGCTCGTGGAAAGGTTTCTGCATGGTTTTCGCTGAGGAATCGTGTGTGTGCACATGGACAAAGAGAAGGCGCAGCAACCAGGTTCCAGCGCCGAAGAAGGCAAAAGGCGAGGTTTCCGGCGCTATCTCCTTCTCTCCCCAGAGCTAGTCGCGCAAAGCAAGCCGCTAAGCCGGCGACCGGCAAGAGAGCTACAACGAAGCATGCCGAACGGAGAAAATAGCAGCAGCTCATCTGTTCACACCTTGTTTCTGCCATGTGCTTGAACGCCAAGACGTTCGCGCTTCTGTGAGATGAAAGACGTCCTTCTGCATATGTGGTTGCTCACACCGGTGCACTTGTTAGTGTATCCATTCAGTCCTGGGCTGCGGGGCATTCAGAAGTGGCTCTGTGGAGACGTCTGCATAGAGGCAGCTGTCAGAACACGCACACTCGATTGTTCACCAAAACATATGCAGACGCGTCCTTAGCCTGTAGATTTGGATGCACAGAGTTCCCTGTGTTCGCAAGAGACAAGGGAATCGCGTCTGTGCGCACAGAAGCAATAGCGGACCGTTTCCCTCGGAGTGAACGCGAAAGAGCCGTCTATATACTCGCAGACACGCGAACGTGCCTCAATGCGGTCACAGAGGCAGCAGCTTTTGCACAGATGCTCCTGGTGATTCTGGCACTTTCCAGGCACACTCCTGAAAGTCGCGCACACTGCTGTTCACTCGCTAAACGACCTCTTGGGAAACACGTCTCCGGTCGACGGACCGCTCAGATTGCTTCTCGTGTAACTGTGAACTGTGTCAGCGCAGGGAATCCGTCTCTGTTGAGCAGATGTCAATCCTGCCTCGCTTTTGCTTTGTTGCCTCTACCAAGATGATTTCCCGTTTCTCTCTTCACTGGAGCAGGCAGACACAGCCAACGCACATCAAGTGTCAAGAGACACGCTCTGCTGAGCTCAACGCTTGTGCAGATGCACATGTGCGACGAAGTCAACACACGTGCTTGTGGAGAGAAAGAAAGGGACTCCCAGGCGTGTGGAGCGACGGGGAGAAAGAGCGGGCGCTGAGGAACACAGTTTCAAACAGACTGTCTCCACACAAACAGGCACCTGTCTGCAGGTATCCTAGATCTTGATTCTTGAACTTGAGGAAACACGCGTCTGAGCAAAACTCCCAAACGCTTCCAGGAAAGACACAGGCTCTCCCACAAGCACACAAGTGTTTGCCCTCAGCTATAGATCAGGGACAAGCCTGTGAAGAGCAACCAAAGAGCTCGTCCGTCTTTCCCTCAATAGATGGGAGTAGGCGCGCTTGCGGATGTGTGCGTGTGTGTGGCCACGCGTTTGCTTAGGCATCAGTGTGTGAAAAGGTAGGTGCTTTTCTCTAGCTGCGTGTGCGTGCACGTGGTGCTGGGTGCACATCCCTGGGTGCTCGTGGAAAGGTTTCTGCATGGTTTTCGCTGAGGAATCGTGTGTGTGCACATGGACAAAGAGAAGGCGCAGCAACCAGGTTCCAGCGCCGAAGAAGGCAAAAGGCGAGGTTTCCAGCGCTATCTCCTTCTCTCCCCAGAGCTAGTCGCGCAAAGCAAGCCGCTAAGCCGGCGACCGGCAAGAGAGCTACAACGAAGCATGCCGAACGGAGAAAATAGCAGCAGCTCATCTGTTCACACCTTGTTTCTGCCATGTGCTTGAACGCCAAGACGTTCGCGCTTCTGTGAGATGAAAGACGTCCTTCTGCATATGTGGTTGCTCACACCGGTGCACTTGTTAGTGTATCCATTCAGTCCTGGGCTGCGGGGCATTCAGAAGTGGCTCTGTGGAGACGTCTGCATAGAGGCAGCTGTCAGAACACGCACACTCGATTGTTCACCAAAACATATGCAGACGCGTCCTTAGCCTGTAGATTTGGATGCACAGAGTTCCCTGTGTTCGCAAGAGACAAGGGAATCGCGTCTGTGCGCACAGAAGCAATAGCGGACCGTTTCCCTCGGAGTGAACGCGAAAGAGCCGTCTATATACTCGCAGACACGCGAACGTGCCTCAATGCGGTCACAGAGGCAGCAGCTTTTGCACAGATGCTCCTGGTGATTCTGGCACTTTCCAGGCACACTCCTGAAAGTCGCGCACACTGCTGTTCACTCGCTAAACGACCTCTTGGGAAACACGTCTCCGGTCGACGGACCGCTCAGATTGCTTCTCGTGTAACTGTGAACTGTGTCAGCGCAGGGAATCCGTCTCTGTTGAGCAGATGTCAATCCTGCCTCGCTTTTGCTTTGTTGCCTCTACCAAGATGATTTCCCGTTTCTCTCTTCACTGGAGCAGGCAGACACAGCCAACGCACATCAAGTGTCAAGAGACACGCTCTGCTGAGCTCAACGCTTGTGCAGATGCACATGTGCGACGAAGTCAACACACGTGCTTGTGGAGAGAAAGAAAGGGACTCCCAGGCGTGTGGAGCGACGGGGAGAAAGAGCGGGCGCTGAGGAACACAGTTTCAAACAGACTGTCTCCACACAAACAGGCACCTGTCTGCAGGTATCCTAGATCTTGATTCTTGAACTTGAGGAAACACGCGTCTGAGCAAAACTCCCAAACGCTTCCAGGAAAGACACAGGCTCTCCCACAAGCACACAAGTGTTTGCCCTCAGCTATAGATCAGGGACAAGCCTGTGAAGAGCAACCAAAGAGCTCGTCCGTCTTTCCCTCAATAGATGGGAGTAGGCGCGCTTGCGGATGTGTGCGTGTGTGTGGCCACGCGTTTGCTTAGGCATCAGTGTGTGAAAAGGTAGGTGCTTTTCTCTAGCTGCGTGTGCGTGCACGTGGTGCTGGGTGCACATCCCTGGGTGCTCGTGGAAAGGTTTCTGCATGGTTTTCGCTGAGGAATCGTGTGTGTGCACATGGACAAAGAGAAGGCGCAGCAACCAGGTTCCAGCGCCGAAGAAGGCAAAAGGCGAGGTTTCCAGCGCTATCTCCTTCTCTCCCCAGAGCTAGTCGCGCAAAGCAAGCCGCTAAGCCGGCGACCGGCAAGAGAGCTACAACGAAGCATGCCGAACGGAGAAAATAGCAGCAGCTCATCTGTTCACACCTTGTTTCTGCCATGTGCTTGAACGCCAAGACGTTCGCGCTTCTGTGAGATGAAAGACGTCCTTCTGCATATGTGGTTGCTCACACCGGTGCACTTGTTAGTGTATCCATTCAGTCCTGGGCTGCGGGGCATTCAGAAGTGGCTCTGTGGAGACGTCTGCATAGAGGCAGCTGTCAGAACACGCACACTCGATTGTTCACCAAAACATATGCAGACGCGTCCTTAGCCTGTAGATTTGGATGCACAGAGTTCCCTGTGTTCGCAAGAGACAAGGGAATCGCGTCTGTGCGCACAGAAGCAATAGCGGACCGTTTCCCTCGGAGTGAACGCGAAAGAGCCGTCTATATACTCGCAGACACGCGAACGTGCCTCAATGCGGTCACAGAGGCAGCAGCTTTTGCACAGATGCTCCTGGTGATTCTGGCACTTTCCAGGCACACTCCTGAAAGTCGCGCACACTGCTGTTCACTCGCTAAACGACCTCTTGGGAAACACGTCTCCGGTCGACGGACCGCTCAGATTGCTTCTCGTGTAACTGTGAACTGTGTCAGCGCAGGGAATCCGTCTCTGTTGAGCAGATGTCAATCCTGCCTCGCTTTTGCTTTGTTGCCTCTACCAAGATGATTTCCCGTTTCTCTCTTCACTGGAGCAGGCAGACACAGCCAACGCACATCAAGTGTCAAGAGACACGCTCTGCTGAGCTCAACGCTTGTGCAGATGCACATGTGCGACGAAGTCAACACACGTGCTTGTGGAGAGAAAGAAAGGGACTCCCAGGCGTGTGGAGCGACGGGGAGAAAGAGCGGGCGCTGAGGAACACAGTTTCAAACAGACTGTCTCCACACAAACAGGCACCTGTCTGCAGGTATCCTAGATCTTGATTCTTGAACTTGAGGAAACACGCGTCTGAGCAAAACTCCCAAACGCTTCCAGGAAAGACACAGGCTCTCCCACAAGCACACAAGTGTTTGCCCTCAGCTATAGATCAGGGACAAGCCTGTGAAGAGCAACCAAAGAGCTCGTCCGTCTTTCCCTCAATAGATGGGAGTAGGCGCGCTTGCGGATGTGTGCGTGTGTGTGGCCACGCGTTTGCTTAGGCATCAGTGTGTGAAAAGGTAGGTGCTTTTCTCTAGCTGCGTGTGCGTGCACGTGGTGCTGGGTGCACATCCCTGGGTGCTCGTGGAAAGGTTTCTGCATGGTTTTCGCTGAGGAATCGTGTGTGTGCACATGGACAAAGAGAAGGCGCAGCAACCAGGTTCCAGCGCCGAAGAAGGCAAAAGGCGAGGTTTCCGGCGCTATCTCCTTCTCTCCCCAGAGCTAGTCGCGCAAAGCAAGCCGCTAAGCCGGCGACCGGCAAGAGAGCTACAACGAAGCATGCCGAACGGAGAAAATAGCAGCAGCTCATCTGTTCACACCTTGTTTCTGCCATGTGCTTGAACGCCAAGACGTTCGCGCTTCTGTGAGATGAAAGACGTCCTTCTGCATATGTGGTTGCTCACACCGGTGCACTTGTTAGTGTATCCATTCAGTCCTGGGCTGCGGGGCATTCAGAAGTGGCTCTGTGGAGACGTCTGCATAGAGGCAGCTGTCAGAACACGCACACTCGATTGTTCACCAAAACATATGCAGACGCGTCCTTAGCCTGTAGATTTGGATGCACAGAGTTCCCTGTGTTCGCAAGAGACAAGGGAATCGCGTCTGTGCGCACAGAAGCAATAGCGGACCGTTTCCCTCGGAGTGAACGCGAAAGAGCCGTCTATATACTCGCAGACACGCGAACGTGCCTCAATGCGGTCACAGAGGCAGCAGCTTTTGCACAGATGCTCCTGGTGATTCTGGCACTTTCCAGGCACACTCCTGAAAGTCGCGCACACTGCTGTTCACTCGCTAAACGACCTCTTGGGAAACACGTCTCCGGTCGACGGACCGCTCAGATTGCTTCTCGTGTAACTGTGAACTGTGTCAGCGCAGGGAATCCGTCTCTGTTGAGCAGATGTCAATCCTGCCTCGCTTTTGCTTTGTTGCCTCTACCAAGATGATTTCCCGTTTCTCTCTTCACTGGAGCAGGCAGACACAGCCAACGCACATCAAGTGTCAAGAGACACGCTCTGCTGAGCTCAACGCTTGTGCAGATGCACATGTGCGACGAAGTCAACACACGTGCTTGTGGAGAGAAAGAAAGGGACTCCCAGGCGTGTGGAGCGACGGGGAGAAAGAGCGGGCGCTGAGGAACACAGTTTCAAACAGACTGTCTCCACACAAACAGGCACCTGTCTGCAGGTATCCTAGATCTTGATTCTTGAACTTGAGGAAACACGCGTCTGAGCAAAACTCCCAAACGCTTCCAGGAAAGACACAGGCTCTCCCACAAGCACACAAGTGTTTGCCCTCAGCTATAGATCAGGGACAAGCCTGTGAAGAGCAACCAAAGAGCTCGTCCGTCTTTCCCTCAATAGATGGGAGTAGGCGCGCTTGCGGATGTGTGCGTGTGTGTGGCCACGCGTTTGCTTAGGCATCAGTGTGTGAAAAGGTAGGTGCTTTTCTCTAGCTGCGTGTGCGTGCACGTGGTGCTGGGTGCACATCCCTGGGTGCTCGTGGAAAGGTTTCTGCATGGTTTTCGCTGAGGAATCGTGTGTGTGCACATGGACAAAGAGAAGGCGCAGCAACCAGGTTCCAGCGCCGAAGAAGGCAAAAGGCGAGGTTTCCGGCGCTATCTCCTTCTCTCCCCAGAGCTAGTCGCGCAAAGCAAGCCGCTAAGCCGGCGACCGGCAAGAGAGCTACAACGAAGCATGCCGAACGGAGAAAATAGCAGCAGCTCATCTGTTCACACCTTGTTTCTGCCATGTGCTTGAACGCCAAGACGTTCGCGCTTCTGTGAGATGAAAGACGTCCTTCTGCATATGTGGTTGCTCACACCGGTGCACTTGTTAGTGTATCCATTCAGTCCTGGGCTGCGGGGCATTCAGAAGTGGCTCTGTGGAGACGTCTGCATAGAGGCAGCTGTCAGAACACGCACACTCGATTGTTCACCAAAACATATGCAGACGCGTCCTTAGCCTGTAGATTTGGATGCACAGAGTTCCCTGTGTTCGCAAGAGACAAGGGAATCGCGTCTGTGCGCACAGAAGCAATAGCGGACCGTTTCCCTCGGAGTGAACGCGAAAGAGCCGTCTATATACTCGCAGACACGCGAACGTGCCTCAATGCGGTCACAGAGGCAGCAGCTTTTGCACAGATGCTCCTGGTGATTCTGGCACTTTCCAGGCACACTCCTGAAAGTCGCGCACACTGCTGTTCACTCGCTAAACGACCTCTTGGGAAACACGTCTCCGGTCGACGGACCGCTCAGATTGCTTCTCGTGTAACTGTGAACTGTGTCAGCGCAGGGAATCCGTCTCTGTTGAGCAGATGTCAATCCTGCCTCGCTTTTGCTTTGTTGCCTCTACCAAGATGATTTCCCGTTTCTCTCTTCACTGGAGCAGGCAGACACAGCCAACGCACATCAAGTGTCAAGAGACACGCTCTGCTGAGCTCAACGCTTGTGCAGATGCACATGTGCGACGAAGTCAACACACGTGCTTGTGGAGAGAAAGAAAGGGACTCCCAGGCGTGTGGAGCGACGGGGAGAAAGAGCGGGCGCTGAGGAACACAGTTTCAAACAGACTGTCTCCACACGAACAGGCACCTGTCTGCAGGTATCCTAGATCTTGATTCTTGAACTTGAGGAAACACGCGTCTGAGCAAAACTCCCAAACGCTTCCAGGAAAGACACAGGCTCTCCCACAAGCACACAAGTGTTTGCCCTCAGCTATAGATCAGGGACAAGCCTGTGAAGAGCAACCAAAGAGCTCGTCCGTCTTTCCCTCAATAGATGGGAGTAGGCGCGCTTGCGGATGTGTGCGTGTGTGTGGCCACGCGTTTGCTTAGGCATCAGTGTGTGAAAAGGTAGGTGCTTTTCTCTAGCTGCGTGTGCGTGCACGTGGTGCTGGGTGCACATCCCTGGGTGCTCGTGGAAAGGTTTCTGCATGGTTTTCGCTGAGGAATCGTGTGTGTGCACATGGACAAAGAGAAGGCGCAGCAACCAGGTTCCAGCGCCGAAGAAGGCAAAAGGCGAGGTTTCCGGCGCTATCTCCTTCTCTCCCCAGAGCTAGTCGCGCAAAGCAAGCCGCTAAGCCGGCGACCGGCAAGAGAGCTACAACGAAGCATGCCGAACGGAGAAAATAGCAGCAGCTCATCTGTTCACACCTTGTTTCTGCCATGTGCTTGAACGCCAAGACGTTCGCGCTTCTGTGAGATGAAAGACGTCCTTCTGCATATGTGGTTGCTCACACCGGTGCACTTGTTAGTGTATCCATTCAGTCCTGGGCTGCGGGGCATTCAGAAGTGGCTCTGTGGAGACGTCTGCATAGAGGCAGCTGTCAGAACACGCACACTCGATTGTTCACCAAAACATATGCAGACGCGTCCTTAGCCTGTAGATTTGGATGCACAGAGTTCCCTGTGTTCGCAAGAGACAAGGGAATCGCGTCTGTGCGCACAGAAGCAATAGCGGACCGTTTCCCTCGGAGTGAACGCGAAAGAGCCGTCTATATACTCGCAGACACGCGAACGTGCCTCAATGCGGTCACAGAGGCAGCAGCTTTTGCACAGATGCTCCTGGTGATTCTGGCACTTTCCAGGCACACTCCTGAAAGTCGCGCACACTGCTGTTCACTCGCTAAACGACCTCTTGGGAAACACGTCTCCGGTCGACGGACCGCTCAGATTGCTTCTCGTGTAACTGTGAACTGTGTCAGCGCAGGGAATCCGTCTCTGTTGAGCAGATGTCAATCCTGCCTCGCTTTTGCTTTGTTGCCTCTACCAAGATGATTTCCCGTTTCTCTCTTCACTGGAGCAGGCAGACACAGCCAACGCACATCAAGTGTCAAGAGACACGCTCTGCTGAGCTCAACGCTTGTGCAGATGCACATGTGCGACGAAGTCAACACACGTGCTTGTGGAGAGAAAGAAAGGGACTCCCAGGCGTGTGGAGCGACGGGGAGAAAGAGCGGGCGCTGAGGAACACAGTTTCAAACAGACTGTCTCCACACAAACAGGCACCTGTCTGCAGGTATCCTAGATCTTGATTCTTGAACTTGAGGAAACACGCGTCTGAGCAAAACTCCCAAACGCTTCCAGGAAAGACACAGGCTCTCCCACAAGCACACAAGTGTTTGCCCTCAGCTATAGATCAGGGACAAGCCTGTGAAGAGCAACCAAAGAGCTCGTCCGTCTTTCCCTCAATAGATGGGAGTAGGCGCGCTTGCGGATGTGTGCGTGTGTGTGGCCACGCGTTTGCTTAGGCATCAGTGTGTGAAAAGGTAGGTGCTTTTCTCTAGCTGCGTGTGCGTGCACGTGGTGCTGGGTGCACATCCCTGGGTGCTCGTGGAAAGGTTTCTGCATGGTTTTCGCTGAGGAATCGTGTGTGTGCACATGGACAAAGAGAAGGCGCAGCAACCAGGTTCCAGCGCCGAAGAAGGCAAAAGGCGAGGTTTCCGGCGCTATCTCCTTCTCTCCCCAGAGCTAGTCGCGCAAAGCAAGCCGCTAAGCCGGCGACCGGCAAGAGAGCTACAACGAAGCATGCCGAACGGAGAAAATAGCAGCAGCTCATCTGTTCACACCTTGTTTCTGCCATGTGCTTGAACGCCAAGACGTTCGCGCTTCTGTGAGATGAAAGACGTCCTTCTGCATATGTGGTTGCTCACACCGGTGCACTTGTTAGTGTATCCATTCAGTCCTGGGCTGCGGGGCATTCAGAAGTGGCTCTGTGGAGACGTCTGCATAGAGGCAGCTGTCAGAACACGCACACTCGATTGTTCACCAAAACATATGCAGACGCGTCCTTAGCCTGTAGATTTGGATGCACAGAGTTCCCTGTGTTCGCAAGAGACAAGGGAATCGCGTCTGTGCGCACAGAAGCAATAGCGGACCGTTTCCCTCGGAGTGAACGCGAAAGAGCCGTCTATATACTCGCAGACACGCGAACGTGCCTCAATGCGGTCACAGAGGCAGCAGCTTTTGCACAGATGCTCCTGGTGATTCTGGCACTTTCCAGGCACACTCCTGAAAGTCGCGCACACTGCTGTTCACTCGCTAAACGACCTCTTGGGAAACACGTCTCCGGTCGACGGACCGCTCAGATTGCTTCTCGTGTAACTGTGAACTGTGTCAGCGCAGGGAATCCGTCTCTGTTGAGCAGATGTCAATCCTGCCTCGCTTTTGCTTTGTTGCCTCTACCAAGATGATTTCCCGTTTCTCTCTTCACTGGAGCAGGCAGACACAGCCAACGCACATCAAGTGTCAAGAGACACGCTCTGCTGAGCTCAACGCTTGTGCAGATGCACATGTGCGACGAAGTCAACACACGTGCTTGTGGAGAGAAAGAAAGGGACTCCCAGGCGTGTGGAGCGACGGGGAGAAAGAGCGGGCGCTGAGGAACACAGTTTCAAACAGACTGTCTCCACACGAACAGGCACCTGTCTGCAGGTATCCTAGATCTTGATTCTTGAACTTGAGGAAACACGCGTCTGAGCAAAACTCCCAAACGCTTCCAGGAAAGACACAGGCTCTCCCACAAGCACACAAGTGTTTGCCCTCAGCTATAGATCAGGGACAAGCCTGTGAAGAGCAACCAAAGAGCTCGTCCGTCTTTCCCTCAATAGATGGGAGTAGGCGCGCTTGCGGATGTGTGCGTGTGTGTGGCCACGCGTTTGCTTAGGCATCAGTGTGTGAAAAGGTAGGTGCTTTTCTCTAGCTGCGTGTGCGTGCACGTGGTGCTGGGTGCACATCCCTGGGTGCTCGTGGAAAGGTTTCTGCATGGTTTTCGCTGAGGAATCGTGTGTGTGCACATGGACAAAGAGAAGGCGCAGCAACCAGGTTCCAGCGCCGAAGAAGGCAAAAGGCGAGGTTTCCGGCGCTATCTCCTTCTCTCCCCAGAGCTAGTCGCGCAAAGCAAGCCGCTAAGCCGGCGACCGGCAAGAGAGCTACAACGAAGCATGCCGAACGGAGAAAATAGCAGCAGCTCATCTGTTCACACCTTGTTTCTGCCATGTGCTTGAACGCCAAGACGTTCGCGCTTCTGTGAGATGAAAGACGTCCTTCTGCATATGTGGTTGCTCACACCGGTGCACTTGTTAGTGTATCCATTCAGTCCTGGGCTGCGGGGCATTCAGAAGTGGCTCTGTGGAGACGTCTGCATAGAGGCAGCTGTCAGAACACGCACACTCGATTGTTCACCAAAACATATGCAGACGCGTCCTTAGCCTGTAGATTTGGATGCACAGAGTTCCCTGTGTTCGCAAGAGACAAGGGAATCGCGTCTGTGCGCACAGAAGCAATAGCGGACCGTTTCCCTCGGAGTGAACGCGAAAGAGCCGTCTATATACTCGCAGACACGCGAACGTGCCTCAATGCGGTCACAGAGGCAGCAGCTTTTGCACAGATGCTCCTGGTGATTCTGGCACTTTCCAGGCACACTCCTGAAAGTCGCGCACACTGCTGTTCACTCGCTAAACGACCTCTTGGGAAACACGTCTCCGGTCGACGGACCGCTCAGATTGCTTCTCGTGTAACTGTGAACTGTGTCAGCGCAGGGAATCCGTCTCTGTTGAGCAGATGTCAATCCTGCCTCGCTTTTGCTTTGTTGCCTCTACCAAGATGATTTCCCGTTTCTCTCTTCACTGGAGCAGGCAGACACAGCCAACGCACATCAAGTGTCAAGAGACACGCTCTGCTGAGCTCAACGCTTGTGCAGATGCACATGTGCGACGAAGTCAACACACGTGCTTGTGGAGAGAAAGAAAGGGACTCCCAGGCGTGTGGAGCGACGGGGAGAAAGAGCGGGCGCTGAGGAACACAGTTTCAAACAGACTGTCTCCACACGAACAGGCACCTGTCTGCAGGTATCCTAGATCTTGATTCTTGAACTTGAGGAAACACGCGTCTGAGCAAAACTCCCAAACGCTTCCAGGAAAGACACAGGCTCTCCCACAAGCACACAAGTGTTTGCCCTCAGCTATAGATCAGGGACAAGCCTGTGAAGAGCAACCAAAGAGCTCGTCCGTCTTTCCCTCAATAGATGGGAGTAGGCGCGCTTGCGGATGTGTGCGTGTGTGTGGCCACGCGTTTGCTTAGGCATCAGTGTGTGAAAAGGTAGGTGCTTTTCTCTAGCTGCGTGTGCGTGCACGTGGTGCTGGGTGCACATCCCTGGGTGCTCGTGGAAAGGTTTCTGCATGGTTTTCGCTGAGGAATCGTGTGTGTGCACATGGACAAAGAGAAGGCGCAGCAACCAGGTTCCAGCGCCGAAGAAGGCAAAAGGCGAGGTTTCCGGCGCTATCTCCTTCTCTCCCCAGAGCTAGTCGCGCAAAGCAAGCCGCTAAGCCGGCGACCGGCAAGAGAGCTACAACGAAGCATGCCGAACGGAGAAAATAGCAGCAGCTCATCTGTTCACACCTTGTTTCTGCCATGTGCTTGAACGCCAAGACGTTCGCGCTTCTGTGAGATGAAAGACGTCCTTCTGCATATGTGGTTGCTCACACCGGTGCACTTGTTAGTGTATCCATTCAGTCCTGGGCTGCGGGGCATTCAGAAGTGGCTCTGTGGAGACGTCTGCATAGAGGCAGCTGTCAGAACACGCACACTCGATTGTTCACCAAAACATATGCAGACGCGTCCTTAGCCTGTAGATTTGGATGCACAGAGTTCCCTGTGTTCGCAAGAGACAAGGGAATCGCGTCTGTGCGCACAGAAGCAATAGCGGACCGTTTCCCTCGGAGTGAACGCGAAAGAGCCGTCTATATACTCGCAGACACGCGAACGTGCCTCAATGCGGTCACAGAGGCAGCAGCTTTTGCACAGATGCTCCTGGTGATTCTGGCACTTTCCAGGCACACTCCTGAAAGTCGCGCACACTGCTGTTCACTCGCTAAACGACCTCTTGGGAAACACGTCTCCGGTCGACGGACCGCTCAGATTGCTTCTCGTGTAACTGTGAACTGTGTCAGCGCAGGGAATCCGTCTCTGTTGAGCAGATGTCAATCCTGCCTCGCTTTTGCTTTGTTGCCTCTACCAAGATGATTTCCCGTTTCTCTCTTCACTGGAGCAGGCAGACACAGCCAACGCACATCAAGTGTCAAGAGACACGCTCTGCTGAGCTCAACGCTTGTGCAGATGCACATGTGCGACGAAGTCAACACACGTGCTTGTGGAGAGAAAGAAAGGGACTCCCAGGCGTGTGGAGCGACGGGGAGAAAGAGCGGGCGCTGAGGAACACAGTTTCAAACAGACTGTCTCCACACAAACAGGCACCTGTCTGCAGGTATCCTAGATCTTGATTCTTGAACTTGAGGAAACACGCGTCTGAGCAAAACTCCCAAACGCTTCCAGGAAAGACACAGGCTCTCCCACAAGCACACAAGTGTTTGCCCTCAGCTATAGATCAGGGACAAGCCTGTGAAGAGCAACCAAAGAGCTCGTCCGTCTTTCCCTCAATAGATGGGAGTAGGCGCGCTTGCGGATGTGTGCGTGTGTGTGGCCACGCGTTTGCTTAGGCATCAGTGTGTGAAAAGGTAGGTGCTTTTCTCTAGCTGCGTGTGCGTGCACGTGGTGCTGGGTGCACATCCCTGGGTGCTCGTGGAAAGGTTTCTGCATGGTTTTCGCTGAGGAATCGTGTGTGTGCACATGGACAAAGAGAAGGCGCAGCAACCAGGTTCCAGCGCCGAAGAAGGCAAAAGGCGAGGTTTCCGGCGCTATCTCCTTCTCTCCCCAGAGCTAGTCGCGCAAAGCAAGCCGCTAAGCCGGCGACCGGCAAGAGAGCTACAACGAAGCATGCCGAACGGAGAAAATAGCAGCAGCTCATCTGTTCACACCTTGTTTCTGCCATGTGCTTGAACGCCAAGACGTTCGCGCTTCTGTGAGATGAAAGACGTCCTTCTGCATATGTGGTTGCTCACACCGGTGCACTTGTTAGTGTATCCATTCAGTCCTGGGCTGCGGGGCATTCAGAAGTGGCTCTGTGGAGACGTCTGCATAGAGGCAGCTGTCAGAACACGCACACTCGATTGTTCACCAAAACATATGCAGACGCGTCCTTAGCCTGTAGATTTGGATGCACAGAGTTCCCTGTGTTCGCAAGAGACAAGGGAATCGCGTCTGTGCGCACAGAAGCAATAGCGGACCGTTTCCCTCGGAGTGAACGCGAAAGAGCCGTCTATATACTCGCAGACACGCGAACGTGCCTCAATGCGGTCACAGAGGCAGCAGCTTTTGCACAGATGCTCCTGGTGATTCTGGCACTTTCCAGGCACACTCCTGAAAGTCGCGCACACTGCTGTTCACTCGCTAAACGACCTCTTGGGAAACACGTCTCCGGTCGACGGACCGCTCAGATTGCTTCTCGTGTAACTGTGAACTGTGTCAGCGCAGGGAATCCGTCTCTGTTGAGCAGATGTCAATCCTGCCTCGCTTTTGCTTTGTTGCCTCTACCAAGATGATTTCCCGTTTCTCTCTTCACTGGAGCAGGCAGACACAGCCAACGCACATCAAGTGTCAAGAGACACGCTCTGCTGAGCTCAACGCTTGTGCAGATGCACATGTGCGACGAAGTCAACACACGTGCTTGTGGAGAGAAAGAAAGGGACTCCCAGGCGTGTGGAGCGACGGGGAGAAAGAGCGGGCGCTGAGGAACACAGTTTCAAACAGACTGTCTCCACACGAACAGGCACCTGTCTGCAGGTATCCTAGATCTTGATTCTTGAACTTGAGGAAACACGCGTCTGAGCAAAACTCCCAAACGCTTCCAGGAAAGACACAGGCTCTCCCACAAGCACACAAGTGTTTGCCCTCAGCTATAGATCAGGGACAAGCCTGTGAAGAGCAACCAAAGAGCTCGTCCGTCTTTCCCTCAATAGATGGGAGTAGGCGCGCTTGCGGATGTGTGCGTGTGTGTGGCCACGCGTTTGCTTAGGCATCAGTGTGTGAAAAGGTAGGTGCTTTTCTCTAGCTGCGTGTGCGTGCACGTGGTGCTGGGTGCACATCCCTGGGTGCTCGTGGAAAGGTTTCTGCATGGTTTTCGCTGAGGAATCGTGTGTGTGCACATGGACAAAGAGAAGGCGCAGCAACCAGGTTCCAGCGCCGAAGAAGGCAAAAGGCGAGGTTTCCGGCGCTATCTCCTTCTCTCCCCAGAGCTAGTCGCGCAAAGCAAGCCGCTAAGCCGGCGACCGGCAAGAGAGCTACAACGAAGCATGCCGAACGGAGAAAATAGCAGCAGCTCATCTGTTCACACCTTGTTTCTGCCATGTGCTTGAACGCCAAGACGTTCGCGCTTCTGTGAGATGAAAGACGTCCTTCTGCATATGTGGTTGCTCACACCGGTGCACTTGTTAGTGTATCCATTCAGTCCTGGGCTGCGGGGCATTCAGAAGTGGCTCTGTGGAGACGTCTGCATAGAGGCAGCTGTCAGAACACGCACACTCGATTGTTCACCAAAACATATGCAGACGCGTCCTTAGCCTGTAGATTTGGATGCACAGAGTTCCCTGTGTTCGCAAGAGACAAGGGAATCGCGTCTGTGCGCACAGAAGCAATAGCGGACCGTTTCCCTCGGAGTGAACGCGAAAGAGCCGTCTATATACTCGCAGACACGCGAACGTGCCTCAATGCGGTCACAGAGGCAGCAGCTTTTGCACAGATGCTCCTGGTGATTCTGGCACTTTCCAGGCACACTCCTGAAAGTCGCGCACACTGCTGTTCACTCGCTAAACGACCTCTTGGGAAACACGTCTCCGGTCGACGGACCGCTCAGATTGCTTCTCGTGTAACTGTGAACTGTGTCAGCGCAGGGAATCCGTCTCTGTTGAGCAGATGTCAATCCTGCCTCGCTTTTGCTTTGTTGCCTCTACCAAGATGATTTCCCGTTTCTCTCTTCACTGGAGCAGGCAGACACAGCCAACGCACATCAAGTGTCAAGAGACACGCTCTGCTGAGCTCAACGCTTGTGCAGATGCACATGTGCGACGAAGTCAACACACGTGCTTGTGGAGAGAAAGAAAGGGACTCCCAGGCGTGTGGAGCGACGGGGAGAAAGAGCGGGCGCTGAGGAACACAGTTTCAAACAGACTGTCTCCACACAAACAGGCACCTGTCTGCAGGTATCCTAGATCTTGATTCTTGAACTTGAGGAAACACGCGTCTGAGCAAAACTCCCAAACGCTTCCAGGAAAGACACAGGCTCTCCCACAAGCACACAAGTGTTTGCCCTCAGCTATAGATCAGGGACAAGCCTGTGAAGAGCAACCAAAGAGCTCGTCCGTCTTTCCCTCAATAGATGGGAGTAGGCGCGCTTGCGGATGTGTGCGTGTGTGTGGCCACGCGTTTGCTTAGGCATCAGTGTGTGAAAAGGTAGGTGCTTTTCTCTAGCTGCGTGTGCGTGCACGTGGTGCTGGGTGCACATCCCTGGGTGCTCGTGGAAAGGTTTCTGCATGGTTTTCGCTGAGGAATCGTGTGTGTGCACATGGACAAAGAGAAGGCGCAGCAACCAGGTTCCAGCGCCGAAGAAGGCAAAAGGCGAGGTTTCCGGCGCTATCTCCTTCTCTCCCCAGAGCTAGTCGCGCAAAGCAAGCCGCTAAGCCGGCGACCGGCAAGAGAGCTACAACGAAGCATGCCGAACGGAGAAAATAGCAGCAGCTCATCTGTTCACACCTTGTTTCTGCCATGTGCTTGAACGCCAAGACGTTCGCGCTTCTGTGAGATGAAAGACGTCCTTCTGCATATGTGGTTGCTCACACCGGTGCACTTGTTAGTGTATCCATTCAGTCCTGGGCTGCGGGGCATTCAGAAGTGGCTCTGTGGAGACGTCTGCATAGAGGCAGCTGTCAGAACACGCACACTCGATTGTTCACCAAAACATATGCAGACGCGTCCTTAGCCTGTAGATTTGGATGCACAGAGTTCCCTGTGTTCGCAAGAGACAAGGGAATCGCGTCTGTGCGCACAGAAGCAATAGCGGACCGTTTCCCTCGGAGTGAACGCGAAAGAGCCGTCTATATACTCGCAGACACGCGAACGTGCCTCAATGCGGTCACAGAGGCAGCAGCTTTTGCACAGATGCTCCTGGTGATTCTGGCACTTTCCAGGCACACTCCTGAAAGTCGCGCACACTGCTGTTCACTCGCTAAACGACCTCTTGGGAAACACGTCTCCGGTCGACGGACCGCTCAGATTGCTTCTCGTGTAACTGTGAACTGTGTCAGCGCAGGGAATCCGTCTCTGTTGAGCAGATGTCAATCCTGCCTCGCTTTTGCTTTGTTGCCTCTACCAAGATGATTTCCCGTTTCTCTCTTCACTGGAGCAGGCAGACACAGCCAACGCACATCAAGTGTCAAGAGACACGCTCTGCTGAGCTCAACGCTTGTGCAGATGCACATGTGCGACGAAGTCAACACACGTGCTTGTGGAGAGAAAGAAAGGGACTCCCAGGCGTGTGGAGCGACGGGGAGAAAGAGCGGGCGCTGAGGAACACAGTTTCAAACAGACTGTCTCCACACAAACAGGCACCTGTCTGCAGGTATCCTAGATCTTGATTCTTGAACTTGAGGAAACACGCGTCTGAGCAAAACTCCCAAACGCTTCCAGGAAAGACACAGGCTCTCCCACAAGCACACAAGTGTTTGCCCTCAGCTATAGATCAGGGACAAGCCTGTGAAGAGCAACCAAAGAGCTCGTCCGTCTTTCCCTCAATAGATGGGAGTAGGCGCGCTTGCGGATGTGTGCGTGTGTGTGGCCACGCGTTTGCTTAGGCATCAGTGTGTGAAAAGGTAGGTGCTTTTCTCTAGCTGCGTGTGCGTGCACGTGGTGCTGGGTGCACATCCCTGGGTGCTCGTGGAAAGGTTTCTGCATGGTTTTCGCTGAGGAATCGTGTGTGTGCACATGGACAAAGAGAAGGCGCAGCAACCAGGTTCCAGCGCCGAAGAAGGCAAAAGGCGAGGTTTCCGGCGCTATCTCCTTCTCTCCCCAGAGCTAGTCGCGCAAAGCAAGCCGCTAAGCCGGCGACCGGCAAGAGAGCTACAACGAAGCATGCCGAACGGAGAAAATAGCAGCAGCTCATCTGTTCACACCTTGTTTCTGCCATGTGCTTGAACGCCAAGACGTTCGCGCTTCTGTGAGATGAAAGACGTCCTTCTGCATATGTGGTTGCTCACACCGGTGCACTTGTTAGTGTATCCATTCAGTCCTGGGCTGCGGGGCATTCAGAAGTGGCTCTGTGGAGACGTCTGCATAGAGGCAGCTGTCAGAACACGCACACTCGATTGTTCACCAAAACATATGCAGACGCGTCCTTAGCCTGTAGATTTGGATGCACAGAGTTCCCTGTGTTCGCAAGAGACAAGGGAATCGCGTCTGTGCGCACAGAAGCAATAGCGGACCGTTTCCCTCGGAGTGAACGCGAAAGAGCCGTCTATATACTCGCAGACACGCGAACGTGCCTCAATGCGGTCACAGAGGCAGCAGCTTTTGCACAGATGCTCCTGGTGATTCTGGCACTTTCCAGGCACACTCCTGAAAGTCGCGCACACTGCTGTTCACTCGCTAAACGACCTCTTGGGAAACACGTCTCCGGTCGACGGACCGCTCAGATTGCTTCTCGTGTAACTGTGAACTGTGTCAGCGCAGGGAATCCGTCTCTGTTGAGCAGATGTCAATCCTGCCTCGCTTTTGCTTTGTTGCCTCTACCAAGATGATTTCCCGTTTCTCTCTTCACTGGAGCAGGCAGACACAGCCAACGCACATCAAGTGTCAAGAGACACGCTCTGCTGAGCTCAACGCTTGTGCAGATGCACATGTGCGACGAAGTCAACACACGTGCTTGTGGAGAGAAAGAAAGGGACTCCCAGGCGTGTGGAGCGACGGGGAGAAAGAGCGGGCGCTGAGGAACACAGTTTCAAACAGACTGTCTCCACACAAACAGGCACCTGTCTGCAGGTATCCTAGATCTTGATTCTTGAACTTGAGGAAACACGCGTCTGAGCAAAACTCCCAAACGCTTCCAGGAAAGACACAGGCTCTCCCACAAGCACACAAGTGTTTGCCCTCAGCTATAGATCAGGGACAAGCCTGTGAAGAGCAACCAAAGAGCTCGTCCGTCTTTCCCTCAATAGATGGGAGTAGGCGCGCTTGCGGATGTGTGCGTGTGTGTGGCCACGCGTTTGCTTAGGCATCAGTGTGTGAAAAGGTAGGTGCTTTTCTCTAGCTGCGTGTGCGTGCACGTGGTGCTGGGTGCACATCCCTGGGTGCTCGTGGAAAGGTTTCTGCATGGTTTTCGCTGAGGAATCGTGTGTGTGCACATGGACAAAGAGAAGGCGCAGCAACCAGGTTCCAGCGCCGAAGAAGGCAAAAGGCGAGGTTTCCGGCGCTATCTCCTTCTCTCCCCAGAGCTAGTCGCGCAAAGCAAGCCGCTAAGCCGGCGACCGGCAAGAGAGCTACAACGAAGCATGCCGAACGGAGAAAATAGCAGCAGCTCATCTGTTCACACCTTGTTTCTGCCATGTGCTTGAACGCCAAGACGTTCGCGCTTCTGTGAGATGAAAGACGTCCTTCTGCATATGTGGTTGCTCACACCGGTGCACTTGTTAGTGTATCCATTCAGTCCTGGGCTGCGGGGCATTCAGAAGTGGCTCTGTGGAGACGTCTGCATAGAGGCAGCTGTCAGAACACGCACACTCGATTGTTCACCAAAACATATGCAGACGCGTCCTTAGCCTGTAGATTTGGATGCACAGAGTTCCCTGTGTTCGCAAGAGACAAGGGAATCGCGTCTGTGCGCACAGAAGCAATAGCGGACCGTTTCCCTCGGAGTGAACGCGAAAGAGCCGTCTATATACTCGCAGACACGCGAACGTGCCTCAATGCGGTCACAGAGGCAGCAGCTTTTGCACAGATGCTCCTGGTGATTCTGGCACTTTCCAGGCACACTCCTGAAAGTCGCGCACACTGCTGTTCACTCGCTAAACGACCTCTTGGGAAACACGTCTCCGGTCGACGGACCGCTCAGATTGCTTCTCGTGTAACTGTGAACTGTGTCAGCGCAGGGAATCCGTCTCTGTTGAGCAGATGTCAATCCTGCCTCGCTTTTGCTTTGTTGCCTCTACCAAGATGATTTCCCGTTTCTCTCTTCACTGGAGCACGCAGACACAGCCAACGCACATCAAGTGTCAAGAGACACGCTCTGCTGAGCTCAACGCTTGTGCAGATGCACATGTGCGACGAAGTCAACACACGTGCTTGTGGAGAGAAAGAAAGGGACTCCCAGGCGTGTGGAGCGACGGGGAGAAAGAGCGGGCGCTGAGGAACACAGTTTCAAACAGACTGTCTCCACACAAACAGGCACCTGTCTGCAGGTATCCTAGATCTTGATTCTTGAACTTGAGGAAACACGCGTCTGAGCAAAACTCCCAAACGCTTCCAGGAAAGACACAGGCTCTCCCACAAGCACACAAGTGTTTGCCCTCAGCTATAGATCAGGGACAAGCCTGTGAAGAGCAACCAAAGAGCTCGTCCGTCTTTCCCTCAATAGATGGGAGTAGGCGCGCTTGCGGATGTGTGCGTGTGTGTGGCCACGCGTTTGCTTAGGCATCAGTGTGTGAAAAGGTAGGTGCTTTTCTCTAGCTGCGTGTGCGTGCACGTGGTGCTGGGTGCACATCCCTGGGTGCTCGTGGAAAGGTTTCTGCATGGTTTTCGCTGAGGAATCGTGTGTGTGCACATGGACAAAGAGAAGGCGCAGCAACCAGGTTCCAGCGCCGAAGAAGGCAAAAGGCGAGGTTTCCGGCGCTATCTCCTTCTCTCCCCAGAGCTAGTCGCGCAAAGCAAGCCGCTAAGCCGGCGACCGGCAAGAGAGCTACAACGAAGCATGCCGAACGGAGAAAATAGCAGCAGCTCATCTGTTCACACCTTGTTTCTGCCATGTGCTTGAACGCCAAGACGTTCGCGCTTCTGTGAGATGAAAGACGTCCTTCTGCATATGTGGTTGCTCACACCGGTGCACTTGTTAGTGTATCCATTCAGTCCTGGGCTGCGGGGCATTCAGAAGTGGCTCTGTGGAGACGTCTGCATAGAGGCAGCTGTCAGAACACGCACACTCGATTGTTCACCAAAACATATGCAGACGCGTCCTTAGCCTGTAGATTTGGATGCACAGAGTTCCCTGTGTTCGCAAGAGACAAGGGAATCGCGTCTGTGCGCACAGAAGCAATAGCGGACCGTTTCCCTCGGAGTGAACGCGAAAGAGCCGTCTATATACTCGCAGACACGCGAACGTGCCTCAATGCGGTCACAGAGGCAGCAGCTTTTGCACAGATGCTCCTGGTGATTCTGGCACTTTCCAGGCACACTCCTGAAAGTCGCGCACACTGCTGTTCACTCGCTAAACGACCTCTTGGGAAACACGTCTCCGGTCGACGGACCGCTCAGATTGCTTCTCGTGTAACTGTGAACTGTGTCAGCGCAGGGAATCCGTCTCTGTTGAGCAGATGTCAATCCTGCCTCGCTTTTGCTTTGTTGCCTCTACCAAGATGATTTCCCGTTTCTCTCTTCACTGGAGCAGGCAGACACAGCCAACGCACATCAAGTGTCAAGAGACACGCTCTGCTGAGCTCAACGCTTGTGCAGATGCACATGTGCGACGAAGTCAACACACGTGCTTGTGGAGAGAAAGAAAGGGACTCCCAGGCGTGTGGAGCGACGGGGAGAAAGAGCGGGCGCTGAGGAACACAGTTTCAAACAGACTGTCTCCACACAAACAGGCACCTGTCTGCAGGTATCCTAGATCTTGATTCTTGAACTTGAGGAAACACGCGTCTGAGCAAAACTCCCAAACGCTTCCAGGAAAGACACAGGCTCTCCCACAAGCACACAAGTGTTTGCCCTCAGCTATAGATCAGGGACAAGCCTGTGAAGAGCAACCAAAGAGCTCGTCCGTCTTTCCCTCAATAGATGGGAGTAGGCGCGCTTGCGGATGTGTGCGTGTGTGTGGCCACGCGTTTGCTTAGGCATCAGTGTGTGAAAAGGTAGGTGCTTTTCTCTAGCTGCGTGTGCGTGCACGTGGTGCTGGGTGCACATCCCTGGGTGCTCGTGGAAAGGTTTCTGCATGGTTTTCGCTGAGGAATCGTGTGTGTGCACATGGACAAAGAGAAGGCGCAGCAACCAGGTTCCAGCGCCGAAGAAGGCAAAAGGCGAGGTTTCCGGCGCTATCTCCTTCTCTCCCCAGAGCTAGTCGCGCAAAGCAAGCCGCTAAGCCGGCGACCGGCAAGAGAGCTACAACGAAGCATGCCGAACGGAGAAAATAGCAGCAGCTCATCTGTTCACACCTTGTTTCTGCCATGTGCTTGAACGCCAAGACGTTCGCGCTTCTGTGAGATGAAAGACGTCCTTCTGCATATGTGGTTGCTCACACCGGTGCACTTGTTAGTGTATCCATTCAGTCCTGGGCTGCGGGGCATTCAGAAGTGGCTCTGTGGAGACGTCTGCATAGAGGCAGCTGTCAGAACACGCACACTCGATTGTTCACCAAAACATATGCAGACGCGTCCTTAGCCTGTAGATTTGGATGCACAGAGTTCCCTGTGTTCGCAAGAGACAAGGGAATCGCGTCTGTGCGCACAGAAGCAATAGCGGACCGTTTCCCTCGGAGTGAACGCGAAAGAGCCGTCTATATACTCGCAGACACGCGAACGTGCCTCAATGCGGTCACAGAGGCAGCAGCTTTTGCACAGATGCTCCTGGTGATTCTGGCACTTTCCAGGCACACTCCTGAAAGTCGCGCACACTGCTGTTCACTCGCTAAACGACCTCTTGGGAAACACGTCTCCGGTCGACGGACCGCTCAGATTGCTTCTCGTGTAACTGTGAACTGTGTCAGCGCAGGGAATCCGTCTCTGTTGAGCAGATGTCAATCCTGCCTCGCTTTTGCTTTGTTGCCTCTACCAAGATGATTTCCCGTTTCTCTCTTCACTGGAGCAGGCAGACACAGCCAACGCACATCAAGTGTCAAGAGACACGCTCTGCTGAGCTCAACGCTTGTGCAGATGCACATGTGCGACGAAGTCAACACACGTGCTTGTGGAGAGAAAGAAAGGGACTCCCAGGCGTGTGGAGCGACGGGGAGAAAGAGCGGGCGCTGAGGAACACAGTTTCAAACAGACTGTCTCCACACAAACAGGCACCTGTCTGCAGGTATCCTAGATCTTGATTCTTGAACTTGAGGAAACACGCGTCTGAGCAAAACTCCCAAACGCTTCCAGGAAAGACACAGGCTCTCCCACAAGCACACAAGTGTTTGCCCTCAGCTATAGATCAGGGACAAGCCTGTGAAGAGCAACCAAAGAGCTCGTCCGTCTTTCCCTCAATAGATGGGAGTAGGCGCGCTTGCGGATGTGTGCGTGTGTGTGGCCACGCGTTTGCTTAGGCATCAGTGTGTGAAAAGGTAGGTGCTTTTCTCTAGCTGCGTGTGCGTGCACGTGGTGCTGGGTGCACATCCCTGGGTGCTCGTGGAAAGGTTTCTGCATGGTTTTCGCTGAGGAATCGTGTGTGTGCACATGGACAAAGAGAAGGCGCAGCAACCAGGTTCCAGCGCCGAAGAAGGCAAAAGGCGAGGTTTCCGGCGCTATCTCCTTCTCTCCCCAGAGCTAGTCGCGCAAAGCAAGCCGCTAAGCCGGCGACCGGCAAGAGAGCTACAACGAAGCATGCCGAACGGAGAAAATAGCAGCAGCTCATCTGTTCACACCTTGTTTCTGCCATGTGCTTGAACGCCAAGACGTTCGCGCTTCTGTGAGATGAAAGACGTCCTTCTGCATATGTGGTTGCTCACACCGGTGCACTTGTTAGTGTATCCATTCAGTCCTGGGCTGCGGGGCATTCAGAAGTGGCTCTGTGGAGACGTCTGCATAGAGGCAGCTGTCAGAACACGCACACTCGATTGTTCACCAAAACATATGCAGACGCGTCCTTAGCCTGTAGATTTGGATGCACAGAGTTCCCTGTGTTCGCAAGAGACAAGGGAATCGCGTCTGTGCGCACAGAAGCAATAGCGGACCGTTTCCCTCGGAGTGAACGCGAAAGAGCCGTCTATATACTCGCAGACACGCGAACGTGCCTCAATGCGGTCACAGAGGCAGCAGCTTTTGCACAGATGCTCCTGGTGATTCTGGCACTTTCCAGGCACACTCCTGAAAGTCGCGCACACTGCTGTTCACTCGCTAAACGACCTCTTGGGAAACACGTCTCCGGTCGACGGACCGCTCAGATTGCTTCTCGTGTAACTGTGAACTGTGTCAGCGCAGGGAATCCGTCTCTGTTGAGCAGATGTCAATCCTGCCTCGCTTTTGCTTTGTTGCCTCTACCAAGATGATTTCCCGTTTCTCTCTTCACTGGAGCAGGCAGACACAGCCAACGCACATCAAGTGTCAAGAGACACGCTCTGCTGAGCTCAACGCTTGTGCAGATGCACATGTGCGACGAAGTCAACACACGTGCTTGTGGAGAGAAAGAAAGGGACTCCCAGGCGTGTGGAGCGACGGGGAGAAAGAGCGGGCGCTGAGGAACACAGTTTCAAACAGACTGTCTCCACACAAACAGGCACCTGTCTGCAGGTATCCTAGATCTTGATTCTTGAACTTGAGGAAACACGCGTCTGAGCAAAACTCCCAAACGCTTCCAGGAAAGACACAGGCTCTCCCACAAGCACACAAGTGTTTGCCCTCAGCTATAGATCAGGGACAAGCCTGTGAAGAGCAACCAAAGAGCTCGTCCGTCTTTCCCTCAATAGATGGGAGTAGGCGCGCTTGCGGATGTGTGCGTGTGTGTGGCCACGCGTTTGCTTAGGCATCAGTGTGTGAAAAGGTAGGTGCTTTTCTCTAGCTGCGTGTGCGTGCACGTGGTGCTGGGTGCACATCCCTGGGTGCTCGTGGAAAGGTTTCTGCATGGTTTTCGCTGAGGAATCGTGTGTGTGCACATGGACAAAGAGAAGGCGCAGCAACCAGGTTCCAGCGCCGAAGAAGGCAAAAGGCGAGGTTTCCGGCGCTATCTCCTTCTCTCCCCAGAGCTAGTCGCGCAAAGCAAGCCGCTAAGCCGGCGACCGGCAAGAGAGCTACAACGAAGCATGCCGAACGGAGAAAATAGCAGCAGCTCATCTGTTCACACCTTGTTTCTGCCATGTGCTTGAACGCCAAGACGTTCGCGCTTCTGTGAGATGAAAGACGTCCTTCTGCATATGTGGTTGCTCACACCGGTGCACTTGTTAGTGTATCCATTCAGTCCTGGGCTGCGGGGCATTCAGAAGTGGCTCTGTGGAGACGTCTGCATAGAGGCAGCTGTCAGAACACGCACACTCGATTGTTCACCAAAACATATGCAGACGCGTCCTTAGCCTGTAGATTTGGATGCACAGAGTTCCCTGTGTTCGCAAGAGACAAGGGAATCGCGTCTGTGCGCACAGAAGCAATAGCGGACCGTTTCCCTCGGAGTGAACGCGAAAGAGCCGTCTATATACTCGCAGACACGCGAACGTGCCTCAATGCGGTCACAGAGGCAGCAGCTTTTGCACAGATGCTCCTGGTGATTCTGGCACTTTCCAGGCACACTCCTGAAAGTCGCGCACACTGCTGTTCACTCGCTAAACGACCTCTTGGGAAACACGTCTCCGGTCGACGGACCGCTCAGATTGCTTCTCGTGTAACTGTGAACTGTGTCAGCGCAGGGAATCCGTCTCTGTTGAGCAGATGTCAATCCTGCCTCGCTTTTGCTTTGTTGCCTCTACCAAGATGATTTCCCGTTTCTCTCTTCACTGGAGCACGCAGACACAGCCAACGCACATCAAGTGTCAAGAGACACGCTCTGCTGAGCTCAACGCTTGTGCAGATGCACATGTGCGACGAAGTCAACACACGTGCTTGTGGAGAGAAAGAAAGGGACTCCCAGGCGTGTGGAGCGACGGGGAGAAAGAGCGGGCGCTGAGGAACACAGTTTCAAACAGACTGTCTCCACACAAACAGGCACCTGTCTGCAGGTATCCTAGATCTTGATTCTTGAACTTGAGGAAACACGCGTCTGAGCAAAACTCCCAAACGCTTCCAGGAAAGACACAGGCTCTCCCACAAGCACACAAGTGTTTGCCCTCAGCTATAGATCAGGGACAAGCCTGTGAAGAGCAACCAAAGAGCTCGTCCGTCTTTCCCTCAATAGATGGGAGTAGGCGCGCTTGCGGATGTGTGCGTGTGTGTGGCCACGCGTTTGCTTAGGCATCAGTGTGTGAAAAGGTAGGTGCTTTTCTCTAGCTGCGTGTGCGTGCACGTGGTGCTGGGTGCACATCCCTGGGTGCTCGTGGAAAGGTTTCTGCATGGTTTTCGCTGAGGAATCGTGTGTGTGCACATGGACAAAGAGAAGGCGCAGCAACCAGGTTCCAGCGCCGAAGAAGGCAAAAGGCGAGGTTTCCGGCGCTATCTCCTTCTCTCCCCAGAGCTAGTCGCGCAAAGCAAGCCGCTAAGCCGGCGACCGGCAAGAGAGCTACAACGAAGCATGCCGAACGGAGAAAATAGCAGCAGCTCATCTGTTCACACCTTGTTTCTGCCATGTGCTTGAACGCCAAGACGTTCGCGCTTCTGTGAGATGAAAGACGTCCTTCTGCATATGTGGTTGCTCACACCGGTGCACTTGTTAGTGTATCCATTCAGTCCTGGGCTGCGGGGCATTCAGAAGTGGCTCTGTGGAGACGTCTGCATAGAGGCAGCTGTCAGAACACGCACACTCGATTGTTCACCAAAACATATGCAGACGCGTCCTTAGCCTGTAGATTTGGATGCACAGAGTTCCCTGTGTTCGCAAGAGACAAGGGAATCGCGTCTGTGCGCACAGAAGCAATAGCGGACCGTTTCCCTCGGAGTGAACGCGAAAGAGCCGTCTATATACTCGCAGACACGCGAACGTGCCTCAATGCGGTCACAGAGGCAGCAGCTTTTGCACAGATGCTCCTGGTGATTCTGGCACTTTCCAGGCACACTCCTGAAAGTCGCGCACACTGCTGTTCACTCGCTAAACGACCTCTTGGGAAACACGTCTCCGGTCGACGGACCGCTCAGATTGCTTCTCGTGTAACTGTGAACTGTGTCAGCGCAGGGAATCCGTCTCTGTTGAGCAGATGTCAATCCTGCCTCGCTTTTGCTTTGTTGCCTCTACCAAGATGATTTCCCGTTTCTCTCTTCACTGGAGCAGGCAGACACAGCCAACGCACATCAAGTGTCAAGAGACACGCTCTGCTGAGCTCAACGCTTGTGCAGATGCACATGTGCGACGAAGTCAACACACGTGCTTGTGGAGAGAAAGAAAGGGACTCCCAGGCGTGTGGAGCGACGGGGAGAAAGAGCGGGCGCTGAGGAACACAGTTTCAAACAGACTGTCTCCACACAAACAGGCACCTGTCTGCAGGTATCCTAGATCTTGATTCTTGAACTTGAGGAAACACGCGTCTGAGCAAAACTCCCAAACGCTTCCAGGAAAGACACAGGCTCTCCCACAAGCACACAAGTGTTTGCCCTCAGCTATAGATCAGGGACAAGCCTGTGAAGAGCAACCAAAGAGCTCGTCCGTCTTTCCCTCAATAGATGGGAGTAGGCGCGCTTGCGGATGTGTGCGTGTGTGTGGCCACGCGTTTGCTTAGGCATCAGTGTGTGAAAAGGTAGGTGCTTTTCTCTAGCTGCGTGTGCGTGCACGTGGTGCTGGGTGCACATCCCTGGGTGCTCGTGGAAAGGTTTCTGCATGGTTTTCGCTGAGGAATCGTGTGTGTGCACATGGACAAAGAGAAGGCGCAGCAACCAGGTTCCAGCGCCGAAGAAGGCAAAAGGCGAGGTTTCCGGCGCTATCTCCTTCTCTCCCCAGAGCTAGTCGCGCAAAGCAAGCCGCTAAGCCGGCGACCGGCAAGAGAGCTACAACGAAGCATGCCGAACGGAGAAAATAGCAGCAGCTCATCTGTTCACACCTTGTTTCTGCCATGTGCTTGAACGCCAAGACGTTCGCGCTTCTGTGAGATGAAAGACGTCCTTCTGCATATGTGGTTGCTCACACCGGTGCACTTGTTAGTGTATCCATTCAGTCCTGGGCTGCGGGGCATTCAGAAGTGGCTCTGTGGAGACGTCTGCATAGAGGCAGCTGTCAGAACACGCACACTCGATTGTTCACCAAAACATATGCAGACGCGTCCTTAGCCTGTAGATTTGGATGCACAGAGTTCCCTGTGTTCGCAAGAGACAAGGGAATCGCGTCTGTGCGCACAGAAGCAATAGCGGACCGTTTCCCTCGGAGTGAACGCGAAAGAGCCGTCTATATACTCGCAGACACGCGAACGTGCCTCAATGCGGTCACAGAGGCAGCAGCTTTTGCACAGATGCTCCTGGTGATTCTGGCACTTTCCAGGCACACTCCTGAAAGTCGCGCACACTGCTGTTCACTCGCTAAACGACCTCTTGGGAAACACGTCTCCGGTCGACGGACCGCTCAGATTGCTTCTCGTGTAACTGTGAACTGTGTCAGCGCAGGGAATCCGTCTCTGTTGAGCAGATGTCAATCCTGCCTCGCTTTTGCTTTGTTGCCTCTACCAAGATGATTTCCCGTTTCTCTCTTCACTGGAGCAGGCAGACACAGCCAACGCACATCAAGTGTCAAGAGACACGCTCTGCTGAGCTCAACGCTTGTGCAGATGCACATGTGCGACGAAGTCAACACACGTGCTTGTGGAGAGAAAGAAAGGGACTCCCAGGCGTGTGGAGCGACGGGGAGAAAGAGCGGGCGCTGAGGAACACAGTTTCAAACAGACTGTCTCCACACGAACAGGCACCTGTCTGCAGGTATCCTAGATCTTGATTCTTGAACTTGAGGAAACACGCGTCTGAGCAAAACTCCCAAACGCTTCCAGGAAAGACACAGGCTCTCCCACAAGCACACAAGTGTTTGCCCTCAGCTATAGATCAGGGACAAGCCTGTGAAGAGCAACCAAAGAGCTCGTCCGTCTTTCCCTCAATAGATGGGAGTAGGCGCGCTTGCGGATGTGTGCGTGTGTGTGGCCACGCGTTTGCTTAGGCATCAGTGTGTGAAAAGGTAGGTGCTTTTCTCTAGCTGCGTGTGCGTGCACGTGGTGCTGGGTGCACATCCCTGGGTGCTCGTGGAAAGGTTTCTGCATGGTTTTCGCTGAGGAATCGTGTGTGTGCACATGGACAAAGAGAAGGCGCAGCAACCAGGTTCCAGCGCCGAAGAAGGCAAAAGGCGAGGTTTCCGGCGCTATCTCCTTCTCTCCCCAGAGCTAGTCGCGCAAAGCAAGCCGCTAAGCCGGCGACCGGCAAGAGAGCTACAACGAAGCATGCCGAACGGAGAAAATAGCAGCAGCTCATCTGTTCACACCTTGTTTCTGCCATGTGCTTGAACGCCAAGACGTTCGCGCTTCTGTGAGATGAAAGACGTCCTTCTGCATATGTGGTTGCTCACACCGGTGCACTTGTTAGTGTATCCATTCAGTCCTGGGCTGCGGGGCATTCAGAAGTGGCTCTGTGGAGACGTCTGCATAGAGGCAGCTGTCAGAACACGCACACTCGATTGTTCACCAAAACATATGCAGACGCGTCCTTAGCCTGTAGATTTGGATGCACAGAGTTCCCTGTGTTCGCAAGAGACAAGGGAATCGCGTCTGTGCGCACAGAAGCAATAGCGGACCGTTTCCCTCGGAGTGAACGCGAAAGAGCCGTCTATATACTCGCAGACACGCGAACGTGCCTCAATGCGGTCACAGAGGCAGCAGCTTTTGCACAGATGCTCCTGGTGATTCTGGCACTTTCCAGGCACACTCCTGAAAGTCGCGCACACTGCTGTTCACTCGCTAAACGACCTCTTGGGAAACACGTCTCCGGTCGACGGACCGCTCAGATTGCTTCTCGTGTAACTGTGAACTGTGTCAGCGCAGGGAATCCGTCTCTGTTGAGCAGATGTCAATCCTGCCTCGCTTTTGCTTTGTTGCCTCTACCAAGATGATTTCCCGTTTCTCTCTTCACTGGAGCAGGCAGACACAGCCAACGCACATCAAGTGTCAAGAGACACGCTCTGCTGAGCTCAACGCTTGTGCAGATGCACATGTGCGACGAAGTCAACACACGTGCTTGTGGAGAGAAAGAAAGGGACTCCCAGGCGTGTGGAGCGACGGGGAGAAAGAGCGGGCGCTGAGGAACACAGTTTCAAACAGACTGTCTCCACACAAACAGGCACCTGTCTGCAGGTATCCTAGATCTTGATTCTTGAACTTGAGGAAACACGCGTCTGAGCAAAACTCCCAAACGCTTCCAGGAAAGACACAGGCTCTCCCACAAGCACACAAGTGTTTGCCCTCAGCTATAGATCAGGGACAAGCCTGTGAAGAGCAACCAAAGAGCTCGTCCGTCTTTCCCTCAATAGATGGGAGTAGGCGCGCTTGCGGATGTGTGCGTGTGTGTGGCCACGCGTTTGCTTAGGCATCAGTGTGTGAAAAGGTAGGTGCTTTTCTCTAGCTGCGTGTGCGTGCACGTGGTGCTGGGTGCACATCCCTGGGTGCTCGTGGAAAGGTTTCTGCATGGTTTTCGCTGAGGAATCGTGTGTGTGCACATGGACAAAGAGAAGGCGCAGCAACCAGGTTCCAGCGCCGAAGAAGGCAAAAGGCGAGGTTTCCGGCGCTATCTCCTTCTCTCCCCAGAGCTAGTCGCGCAAAGCAAGCCGCTAAGCCGGCGACCGGCAAGAGAGCTACAACGAAGCATGCCGAACGGAGAAAATAGCAGCAGCTCATCTGTTCACACCTTGTTTCTGCCATGTGCTTGAACGCCAAGACGTTCGCGCTTCTGTGAGATGAAAGACGTCCTTCTGCATATGTGGTTGCTCACACCGGTGCACTTGTTAGTGTATCCATTCAGTCCTGGGCTGCGGGGCATTCAGAAGTGGCTCTGTGGAGACGTCTGCATAGAGGCAGCTGTCAGAACACGCACACTCGATTGTTCACCAAAACATATGCAGACGCGTCCTTAGCCTGTAGATTTGGATGCACAGAGTTCCCTGTGTTCGCAAGAGACAAGGGAATCGCGTCTGTGCGCACAGAAGCAATAGCGGACCGTTTCCCTCGGAGTGAACGCGAAAGAGCCGTCTATATACTCGCAGACACGCGAACGTGCCTCAATGCGGTCACAGAGGCAGCAGCTTTTGCACAGATGCTCCTGGTGATTCTGGCACTTTCCAGGCACACTCCTGAAAGTCGCGCACACTGCTGTTCACTCGCTAAACGACCTCTTGGGAAACACGTCTCCGGTCGACGGACCGCTCAGATTGCTTCTCGTGTAACTGTGAACTGTGTCAGCGCAGGGAATCCGTCTCTGTTGAGCAGATGTCAATCCTGCCTCGCTTTTGCTTTGTTGCCTCTACCAAGATGATTTCCCGTTTCTCTCTTCACTGGAGCAGGCAGACACAGCCAACGCACATCAAGTGTCAAGAGACACGCTCTGCTGAGCTCAACGCTTGTGCAGATGCACATGTGCGACGAAGTCAACACACGTGCTTGTGGAGAGAAAGAAAGGGACTCCCAGGCGTGTGGAGCGACGGGGAGAAAGAGCGGGCGCTGAGGAACACAGTTTCAAACAGACTGTCTCCACACAAACAGGCACCTGTCTGCAGGTATCCTAGATCTTGATTCTTGAACTTGAGGAAACACGCGTCTGAGCAAAACTCCCAAACGCTTCCAGGAAAGACACAGGCTCTCCCACAAGCACACAAGTGTTTGCCCTCAGCTATAGATCAGGGACAAGCCTGTGAAGAGCAACCAAAGAGCTCGTCCGTCTTTCCCTCAATAGATGGGAGTAGGCGCGCTTGCGGATGTGTGCGTGTGTGTGGCCACGCGTTTGCTTAGGCATCAGTGTGTGAAAAGGTAGGTGCTTTTCTCTAGCTGCGTGTGCGTGCACGTGGTGCTGGGTGCACATCCCTGGGTGCTCGTGGAAAGGTTTCTGCATGGTTTTCGCTGAGGAATCGTGTGTGTGCACATGGACAAAGAGAAGGCGCAGCAACCAGGTTCCAGCGCCGAAGAAGGCAAAAGGCGAGGTTTCCGGCGCTATCTCCTTCTCTCCCCAGAGCTAGTCGCGCAAAGCAAGCCGCTAAGCCGGCGACCGGCAAGAGAGCTACAACGAAGCATGCCGAACGGAGAAAATAGCAGCAGCTCATCTGTTCACACCTTGTTTCTGCCATGTGCTTGAACGCCAAGACGTTCGCGCTTCTGTGAGATGAAAGACGTCCTTCTGCATATGTGGTTGCTCACACCGGTGCACTTGTTAGTGTATCCATTCAGTCCTGGGCTGCGGGGCATTCAGAAGTGGCTCTGTGGAGACGTCTGCATAGAGGCAGCTGTCAGAACACGCACACTCGATTGTTCACCAAAACATATGCAGACGCGTCCTTAGCCTGTAGATTTGGATGCACAGAGTTCCCTGTGTTCGCAAGAGACAAGGGAATCGCGTCTGTGCGCACAGAAGCAATAGCGGACCGTTTCCCTCGGAGTGAACGCGAAAGAGCCGTCTATATACTCGCAGACACGCGAACGTGCCTCAATGCGGTCACAGAGGCAGCAGCTTTTGCACAGATGCTCCTGGTGATTCTGGCACTTTCCAGGCACACTCCTGAAAGTCGCGCACACTGCTGTTCACTCGCTAAACGACCTCTTGGGAAACACGTCTCCGGTCGACGGACCGCTCAGATTGCTTCTCGTGTAACTGTGAACTGTGTCAGCGCAGGGAATCCGTCTCTGTTGAGCAGATGTCAATCCTGCCTCGCTTTTGCTTTGTTGCCTCTACCAAGATGATTTCCCGTTTCTCTCTTCACTGGAGCAGGCAGACACAGCCAACGCACATCAAGTGTCAAGAGACACGCTCTGCTGAGCTCAACGCTTGTGCAGATGCACATGTGCGACGAAGTCAACACACGTGCTTGTGGAGAGAAAGAAAGGGACTCCCAGGCGTGTGGAGCGACGGGGAGAAAGAGCGGGCGCTGAGGAACACAGTTTCAAACAGACTGTCTCCACACAAACAGGCACCTGTCTGCAGGTATCCTAGATCTTGATTCTTGAACTTGAGGAAACACGCGTCTGAGCAAAACTCCCAAACGCTTCCAGGAAAGACACAGGCTCTCCCACAAGCACACAAGTGTTTGCCCTCAGCTATAGATCAGGGACAAGCCTGTGAAGAGCAACCAAAGAGCTCGTCCGTCTTTCCCTCAATAGATGGGAGTAGGCGCGCTTGCGGATGTGTGCGTGTGTGTGGCCACGCGTTTGCTTAGGCATCAGTGTGTGAAAAGGTAGGTGCTTTTCTCTAGCTGCGTGTGCGTGCACGTGGTGCTGGGTGCACATCCCTGGGTGCTCGTGGAAAGGTTTCTGCATGGTTTTCGCTGAGGAATCGTGTGTGTGCACATGGACAAAGAGAAGGCGCAGCAACCAGGTTCCAGCGCCGAAGAAGGCAAAAGGCGAGGTTTCCGGCGCTATCTCCTTCTCTCCCCAGAGCTAGTCGCGCAAAGCAAGCCGCTAAGCCGGCGACCGGCAAGAGAGCTACAACGAAGCATGCCGAACGGAGAAAATAGCAGCAGCTCATCTGTTCACACCTTGTTTCTGCCATGTGCTTGAACGCCAAGACGTTCGCGCTTCTGTGAGATGAAAGACGTCCTTCTGCATATGTGGTTGCTCACACCGGTGCACTTGTTAGTGTATCCATTCAGTCCTGGGCTGCGGGGCATTCAGAAGTGGCTCTGTGGAGACGTCTGCATAGAGGCAGCTGTCAGAACACGCACACTCGATTGTTCACCAAAACATATGCAGACGCGTCCTTAGCCTGTAGATTTGGATGCACAGAGTTCCCTGTGTTCGCAAGAGACAAGGGAATCGCGTCTGTGCGCACAGAAGCAATAGCGGACCGTTTCCCTCGGAGTGAACGCGAAAGAGCCGTCTATATACTCGCAGACACGCGAACGTGCCTCAATGCGGTCACAGAGGCAGCAGCTTTTGCACAGATGCTCCTGGTGATTCTGGCACTTTCCAGGCACACTCCTGAAAGTCGCGCACACTGCTGTTCACTCGCTAAACGACCTCTTGGGAAACACGTCTCCGGTCGACGGACCGCTCAGATTGCTTCTCGTGTAACTGTGAACTGTGTCAGCGCAGGGAATCCGTCTCTGTTGAGCAGATGTCAATCCTGCCTCGCTTTTGCTTTGTTGCCTCTACCAAGATGATTTCCCGTTTCTCTCTTCACTGGAGCAGGCAGACACAGCCAACGCACATCAAGTGTCAAGAGACACGCTCTGCTGAGCTCAACGCTTGTGCAGATGCACATGTGCGACGAAGTCAACACACGTGCTTGTGGAGAGAAAGAAAGGGACTCCCAGGCGTGTGGAGCGACGGGGAGAAAGAGCGGGCGCTGAGGAACACAGTTTCAAACAGACTGTCTCCACACAAACAGGCACCTGTCTGCAGGTATCCTAGATCTTGATTCTTGAACTTGAGGAAACACGCGTCTGAGCAAAACTCCCAAACGCTTCCAGGAAAGACACAGGCTCTCCCACAAGCACACAAGTGTTTGCCCTCAGCTATAGATCAGGGACAAGCCTGTGAAGAGCAACCAAAGAGCTCGTCCGTCTTTCCCTCAATAGATGGGAGTAGGCGCGCTTGCGGATGTGTGCGTGTGTGTGGCCACGCGTTTGCTTAGGCATCAGTGTGTGAAAAGGTAGGTGCTTTTCTCTAGCTGCGTGTGCGTGCACGTGGTGCTGGGTGCACATCCCTGGGTGCTCGTGGAAAGGTTTCTGCATGGTTTTCGCTGAGGAATCGTGTGTGTGCACATGGACAAAGAGAAGGCGCAGCAACCAGGTTCCAGCGCCGAAGAAGGCAAAAGGCGAGGTTTCCGGCGCTATCTCCTTCTCTCCCCAGAGCTAGTCGCGCAAAGCAAGCCGCTAAGCCGGCGACCGGCAAGAGAGCTACAACGAAGCATGCCGAACGGAGAAAATAGCAGCAGCTCATCTGTTCACACCTTGTTTCTGCCATGTGCTTGAACGCCAAGACGTTCGCGCTTCTGTGAGATGAAAGACGTCCTTCTGCATATGTGGTTGCTCACACCGGTGCACTTGTTAGTGTATCCATTCAGTCCTGGGCTGCGGGGCATTCAGAAGTGGCTCTGTGGAGACGTCTGCATAGAGGCAGCTGTCAGAACACGCACACTCGATTGTTCACCAAAACATATGCAGACGCGTCCTTAGCCTGTAGATTTGGATGCACAGAGTTCCCTGTGTTCGCAAGAGACAAGGGAATCGCGTCTGTGCGCACAGAAGCAATAGCGGACCGTTTCCCTCGGAGTGAACGCGAAAGAGCCGTCTATATACTCGCAGACACGCGAACGTGCCTCAATGCGGTCACAGAGGCAGCAGCTTTTGCACAGATGCTCCTGGTGATTCTGGCACTTTCCAGGCACACTCCTGAAAGTCGCGCACACTGCTGTTCACTCGCTAAACGACCTCTTGGGAAACACGTCTCCGGTCGACGGACCGCTCAGATTGCTTCTCGTGTAACTGTGAACTGTGTCAGCGCAGGGAATCCGTCTCTGTTGAGCAGATGTCAATCCTGCCTCGCTTTTGCTTTGTTGCCTCTACCAAGATGATTTCCCGTTTCTCTCTTCACTGGAGCAGGCAGACACAGCCAACGCACATCAAGTGTCAAGAGACACGCTCTGCTGAGCTCAACGCTTGTGCAGATGCACATGTGCGACGAAGTCAACACACGTGCTTGTGGAGAGAAAGAAAGGGACTCCCAGGCGTGTGGAGCGACGGGGAGAAAGAGCGGGCGCTGAGGAACACAGTTTCAAACAGACTGTCTCCACACAAACAGGCACCTGTCTGCAGGTATCCTAGATCTTGATTCTTGAACTTGAGGAAACACGCGTCTGAGCAAAACTCCCAAACGCTTCCAGGAAAGACACAGGCTCTCCCACAAGCACACAAGTGTTTGCCCTCAGCTATAGATCAGGGACAAGCCTGTGAAGAGCAACCAAAGAGCTCGTCCGTCTTTCCCTCAATAGATGGGAGTAGGCGCGCTTGCGGATGTGTGCGTGTGTGTGGCCACGCGTTTGCTTAGGCATCAGTGTGTGAAAAGGTAGGTGCTTTTCTCTAGCTGCGTGTGCGTGCACGTGGTGCTGGGTGCACATCCCTGGGTGCTCGTGGAAAGGTTTCTGCATGGTTTTCGCTGAGGAATCGTGTGTGTGCACATGGACAAAGAGAAGGCGCAGCAACCAGGTTCCAGCGCCGAAGAAGGCAAAAGGCGAGGTTTCCGGCGCTATCTCCTTCTCTCCCCAGAGCTAGTCGCGCAAAGCAAGCCGCTAAGCCGGCGACCGGCAAGAGAGCTACAACGAAGCATGCCGAACGGAGAAAATAGCAGCAGCTCATCTGTTCACACCTTGTTTCTGCCATGTGCTTGAACGCCAAGACGTTCGCGCTTCTGTGAGATGAAAGACGTCCTTCTGCATATGTGGTTGCTCACACCGGTGCACTTGTTAGTGTATCCATTCAGTCCTGGGCTGCGGGGCATTCAGAAGTGGCTCTGTGGAGACGTCTGCATAGAGGCAGCTGTCAGAACACGCACACTCGATTGTTCACCAAAACATATGCAGACGCGTCCTTAGCCTGTAGATTTGGATGCACAGAGTTCCCTGTGTTCGCAAGAGACAAGGGAATCGCGTCTGTGCGCACAGAAGCAATAGCGGACCGTTTCCCTCGGAGTGAACGCGAAAGAGCCGTCTATATACTCGCAGACACGCGAACGTGCCTCAATGCGGTCACAGAGGCAGCAGCTTTTGCACAGATGCTCCTGGTGATTCTGGCACTTTCCAGGCACACTCCTGAAAGTCGCGCACACTGCTGTTCACTCGCTAAACGACCTCTTGGGAAACACGTCTCCGGTCGACGGACCGCTCAGATTGCTTCTCGTGTAACTGTGAACTGTGTCAGCGCAGGGAATCCGTCTCTGTTGAGCAGATGTCAATCCTGCCTCGCTTTTGCTTTGTTGCCTCTACCAAGATGATTTCCCGTTTCTCTCTTCACTGGAGCAGGCAGACACAGCCAACGCACATCAAGTGTCAAGAGACACGCTCTGCTGAGCTCAACGCTTGTGCAGATGCACATGTGCGACGAAGTCAACACACGTGCTTGTGGAGAGAAAGAAAGGGACTCCCAGGCGTGTGGAGCGACGGGGAGAAAGAGCGGGCGCTGAGGAACACAGTTTCAAACAGACTGTCTCCACACGAACAGGCACCTGTCTGCAGGTATCCTAGATCTTGATTCTTGAACTTGAGGAAACACGCGTCTGAGCAAAACTCCCAAACGCTTCCAGGAAAGACACAGGCTCTCCCACAAGCACACAAGTGTTTGCCCTCAGCTATAGATCAGGGACAAGCCTGTGAAGAGCAACCAAAGAGCTCGTCCGTCTTTCCCTCAATAGATGGGAGTAGGCGCGCTTGCGGATGTGTGCGTGTGTGTGGCCACGCGTTTGCTTAGGCATCAGTGTGTGAAAAGGTAGGTGCTTTTCTCTAGCTGCGTGTGCGTGCACGTGGTGCTGGGTGCACATCCCTGGGTGCTCGTGGAAAGGTTTCTGCATGGTTTTCGCTGAGGAATCGTGTGTGTGCACATGGACAAAGAGAAGGCGCAGCAACCAGGTTCCAGCGCCGAAGAAGGCAAAAGGCGAGGTTTCCGGCGCTATCTCCTTCTCTCCCCAGAGCTAGTCGCGCAAAGCAAGCCGCTAAGCCGGCGACCGGCAAGAGAGCTACAACGAAGCATGCCGAACGGAGAAAATAGCAGCAGCTCATCTGTTCACACCTTGTTTCTGCCATGTGCTTGAACGCCAAGACGTTCGCGCTTCTGTGAGATGAAAGACGTCCTTCTGCATATGTGGTTGCTCACACCGGTGCACTTGTTAGTGTATCCATTCAGTCCTGGGCTGCGGGGCATTCAGAAGTGGCTCTGTGGAGACGTCTGCATAGAGGCAGCTGTCAGAACACGCACACTCGATTGTTCACCAAAACATATGCAGACGCGTCCTTAGCCTGTAGATTTGGATGCACAGAGTTCCCTGTGTTCGCAAGAGACAAGGGAATCGCGTCTGTGCGCACAGAAGCAATAGCGGACCGTTTCCCTCGGAGTGAACGCGAAAGAGCCGTCTATATACTCGCAGACACGCGAACGTGCCTCAATGCGGTCACAGAGGCAGCAGCTTTTGCACAGATGCTCCTGGTGATTCTGGCACTTTCCAGGCACACTCCTGAAAGTCGCGCACACTGCTGTTCACTCGCTAAACGACCTCTTGGGAAACACGTCTCCGGTCGACGGACCGCTCAGATTGCTTCTCGTGTAACTGTGAACTGTGTCAGCGCAGGGAATCCGTCTCTGTTGAGCAGATGTCAATCCTGCCTCGCTTTTGCTTTGTTGCCTCTACCAAGATGATTTCCCGTTTCTCTCTTCACTGGAGCAGGCAGACACAGCCAACGCACATCAAGTGTCAAGAGACACGCTCTGCTGAGCTCAACGCTTGTGCAGATGCACATGTGCGACGAAGTCAACACACGTGCTTGTGGAGAGAAAGAAAGGGACTCCCAGGCGTGTGGAGCGACGGGGAGAAAGAGCGGGCGCTGAGGAACACAGTTTCAAACAGACTGTCTCCACACAAACAGGCACCTGTCTGCAGGTATCCTAGATCTTGATTCTTGAACTTGAGGAAACACGCGTCTGAGCAAAACTCCCAAACGCTTCCAGGAAAGACACAGGCTCTCCCACAAGCACACAAGTGTTTGCCCTCAGCTATAGATCAGGGACAAGCCTGTGAAGAGCAACCAAAGAGCTCGTCCGTCTTTCCCTCAATAGATGGGAGTAGGCGCGCTTGCGGATGTGTGCGTGTGTGTGGCCACGCGTTTGCTTAGGCATCAGTGTGTGAAAAGGTAGGTGCTTTTCTCTAGCTGCGTGTGCGTGCACGTGGTGCTGGGTGCACATCCCTGGGTGCTCGTGGAAAGGTTTCTGCATGGTTTTCGCTGAGGAATCGTGTGTGTGCACATGGACAAAGAGAAGGCGCAGCAACCAGGTTCCAGCGCCGAAGAAGGCAAAAGGCGAGGTTTCCGGCGCTATCTCCTTCTCTCCCCAGAGCTAGTCGCGCAAAGCAAGCCGCTAAGCCGGCGACCGGCAAGAGAGCTACAACGAAGCATGCCGAACGGAGAAAATAGCAGCAGCTCATCTGTTCACACCTTGTTTCTGCCATGTGCTTGAACGCCAAGACGTTCGCGCTTCTGTGAGATGAAAGACGTCCTTCTGCATATGTGGTTGCTCACACCGGTGCACTTGTTAGTGTATCCATTCAGTCCTGGGCTGCGGGGCATTCAGAAGTGGCTCTGTGGAGACGTCTGCATAGAGGCAGCTGTCAGAACACGCACACTCGATTGTTCACCAAAACATATGCAGACGCGTCCTTAGCCTGTAGATTTGGATGCACAGAGTTCCCTGTGTTCGCAAGAGACAAGGGAATCGCGTCTGTGCGCACAGAAGCAATAGCGGACCGTTTCCCTCGGAGTGAACGCGAAAGAGCCGTCTATATACTCGCAGACACGCGAACGTGCCTCAATGCGGTCACAGAGGCAGCAGCTTTTGCACAGATGCTCCTGGTGATTCTGGCACTTTCCAGGCACACTCCTGAAAGTCGCGCACACTGCTGTTCACTCGCTAAACGACCTCTTGGGAAACACGTCTCCGGTCGACGGACCGCTCAGATTGCTTCTCGTGTAACTGTGAACTGTGTCAGCGCAGGGAATCCGTCTCTGTTGAGCAGATGTCAATCCTGCCTCGCTTTTGCTTTGTTGCCTCTACCAAGATGATTTCCCGTTTCTCTCTTCACTGGAGCAGGCAGACACAGCCAACGCACATCAAGTGTCAAGAGACACGCTCTGCTGAGCTCAACGCTTGTGCAGATGCACATGTGCGACGAAGTCAACACACGTGCTTGTGGAGAGAAAGAAAGGGACTCCCAGGCGTGTGGAGCGACGGGGAGAAAGAGCGGGCGCTGAGGAACACAGTTTCAAACAGACTGTCTCCACACAAACAGGCACCTGTCTGCAGGTATCCTAGATCTTGATTCTTGAACTTGAGGAAACACGCGTCTGAGCAAAACTCCCAAACGCTTCCAGGAAAGACACAGGCTCTCCCACAAGCACACAAGTGTTTGCCCTCAGCTATAGATCAGGGACAAGCCTGTGAAGAGCAACCAAAGAGCTCGTCCGTCTTTCCCTCAATAGATGGGAGTAGGCGCGCTTGCGGATGTGTGCGTGTGTGTGGCCACGCGTTTGCTTAGGCATCAGTGTGTGAAAAGGTAGGTGCTTTTCTCTAGCTGCGTGTGCGTGCACGTGGTGCTGGGTGCACATCCCTGGGTGCTCGTGGAAAGGTTTCTGCATGGTTTTCGCTGAGGAATCGTGTGTGTGCACATGGACAAAGAGAAGGCGCAGCAACCAGGTTCCAGCGCCGAAGAAGGCAAAAGGCGAGGTTTCCGGCGCTATCTCCTTCTCTCCCCAGAGCTAGTCGCGCAAAGCAAGCCGCTAAGCCGGCGACCGGCAAGAGAGCTACAACGAAGCATGCCGAACGGAGAAAATAGCAGCAGCTCATCTGTTCACACCTTGTTTCTGCCATGTGCTTGAACGCCAAGACGTTCGCGCTTCTGTGAGATGAAAGACGTCCTTCTGCATATGTGGTTGCTCACACCGGTGCACTTGTTAGTGTATCCATTCAGTCCTGGGCTGCGGGGCATTCAGAAGTGGCTCTGTGGAGACGTCTGCATAGAGGCAGCTGTCAGAACACGCACACTCGATTGTTCACCAAAACATATGCAGACGCGTCCTTAGCCTGTAGATTTGGATGCACAGAGTTCCCTGTGTTCGCAAGAGACAAGGGAATCGCGTCTGTGCGCACAGAAGCAATAGCGGACCGTTTCCCTCGGAGTGAACGCGAAAGAGCCGTCTATATACTCGCAGACACGCGAACGTGCCTCAATGCGGTCACAGAGGCAGCAGCTTTTGCACAGATGCTCCTGGTGATTCTGGCACTTTCCAGGCACACTCCTGAAAGTCGCGCACACTGCTGTTCACTCGCTAAACGACCTCTTGGGAAACACGTCTCCGGTCGACGGACCGCTCAGATTGCTTCTCGTGTAACTGTGAACTGTGTCAGCGCAGGGAATCCGTCTCTGTTGAGCAGATGTCAATCCTGCCTCGCTTTTGCTTTGTTGCCTCTACCAAGATGATTTCCCGTTTCTCTCTTCACTGGAGCAGGCAGACACAGCCAACGCACATCAAGTGTCAAGAGACACGCTCTGCTGAGCTCAACGCTTGTGCAGATGCACATGTGCGACGAAGTCAACACACGTGCTTGTGGAGAGAAAGAAAGGGACTCCCAGGCGTGTGGAGCGACGGGGAGAAAGAGCGGGCGCTGAGGAACACAGTTTCAAACAGACTGTCTCCACACAAACAGGCACCTGTCTGCAGGTATCCTAGATCTTGATTCTTGAACTTGAGGAAACACGCGTCTGAGCAAAACTCCCAAACGCTTCCAGGAAAGACACAGGCTCTCCCACAAGCACACAAGTGTTTGCCCTCAGCTATAGATCAGGGACAAGCCTGTGAAGAGCAACCAAAGAGCTCGTCCGTCTTTCCCTCAATAGATGGGAGTAGGCGCGCTTGCGGATGTGTGCGTGTGTGTGGCCACGCGTTTGCTTAGGCATCAGTGTGTGAAAAGGTAGGTGCTTTTCTCTAGCTGCGTGTGCGTGCACGTGGTGCTGGGTGCACATCCCTGGGTGCTCGTGGAAAGGTTTCTGCATGGTTTTCGCTGAGGAATCGTGTGTGTGCACATGGACAAAGAGAAGGCGCAGCAACCAGGTTCCAGCGCCGAAGAAGGCAAAAGGCGAGGTTTCCGGCGCTATCTCCTTCTCTCCCCAGAGCTAGTCGCGCAAAGCAAGCCGCTAAGCCGGCGACCGGCAAGAGAGCTACAACGAAGCATGCCGAACGGAGAAAATAGCAGCAGCTCATCTGTTCACACCTTGTTTCTGCCATGTGCTTGAACGCCAAGACGTTCGCGCTTCTGTGAGATGAAAGACGTCCTTCTGCATATGTGGTTGCTCACACCGGTGCACTTGTTAGTGTATCCATTCAGTCCTGGGCTGCGGGGCATTCAGAAGTGGCTCTGTGGAGACGTCTGCATAGAGGCAGCTGTCAGAACACGCACACTCGATTGTTCACCAAAACATATGCAGACGCGTCCTTAGCCTGTAGATTTGGATGCACAGAGTTCCCTGTGTTCGCAAGAGACAAGGGAATCGCGTCTGTGCGCACAGAAGCAATAGCGGACCGTTTCCCTCGGAGTGAACGCGAAAGAGCCGTCTATATACTCGCAGACACGCGAACGTGCCTCAATGCGGTCACAGAGGCAGCAGCTTTTGCACAGATGCTCCTGGTGATTCTGGCACTTTCCAGGCACACTCCTGAAAGTCGCGCACACTGCTGTTCACTCGCTAAACGACCTCTTGGGAAACACGTCTCCGGTCGACGGACCGCTCAGATTGCTTCTCGTGTAACTGTGAACTGTGTCAGCGCAGGGAATCCGTCTCTGTTGAGCAGATGTCAATCCTGCCTCGCTTTTGCTTTGTTGCCTCTACCAAGATGATTTCCCGTTTCTCTCTTCACTGGAGCAGGCAGACACAGCCAACGCACATCAAGTGTCAAGAGACACGCTCTGCTGAGCTCAACGCTTGTGCAGATGCACATGTGCGACGAAGTCAACACACGTGCTTGTGGAGAGAAAGAAAGGGACTCCCAGGCGTGTGGAGCGACGGGGAGAAAGAGCGGGCGCTGAGGAACACAGTTTCAAACAGACTGTCTCCACACAAACAGGCACCTGTCTGCAGGTATCCTAGATCTTGATTCTTGAACTTGAGGAAACACGCGTCTGAGCAAAACTCCCAAACGCTTCCAGGAAAGACACAGGCTCTCCCACAAGCACACAAGTGTTTGCCCTCAGCTATAGATCAGGGACAAGCCTGTGAAGAGCAACCAAAGAGCTCGTCCGTCTTTCCCTCAATAGATGGGAGTAGGCGCGCTTGCGGATGTGTGCGTGTGTGTGGCCACGCGTTTGCTTAGGCATCAGTGTGTGAAAAGGTAGGTGCTTTTCTCTAGCTGCGTGTGCGTGCACGTGGTGCTGGGTGCACATCCCTGGGTGCTCGTGGAAAGGTTTCTGCATGGTTTTCGCTGAGGAATCGTGTGTGTGCACATGGACAAAGAGAAGGCGCAGCAACCAGGTTCCAGCGCCGAAGAAGGCAAAAGGCGAGGTTTCCGGCGCTATCTCCTTCTCTCCCCAGAGCTAGTCGCGCAAAGCAAGCCGCTAAGCCGGCGACCGGCAAGAGAGCTACAACGAAGCATGCCGAACGGAGAAAATAGCAGCAGCTCATCTGTTCACACCTTGTTTCTGCCATGTGCTTGAACGCCAAGACGTTCGCGCTTCTGTGAGATGAAAGACGTCCTTCTGCATATGTGGTTGCTCACACCGGTGCACTTGTTAGTGTATCCATTCAGTCCTGGGCTGCGGGGCATTCAGAAGTGGCTCTGTGGAGACGTCTGCATAGAGGCAGCTGTCAGAACACGCACACTCGATTGTTCACCAAAACATATGCAGACGCGTCCTTAGCCTGTAGATTTGGATGCACAGAGTTCCCTGTGTTCGCAAGAGACAAGGGAATCGCGTCTGTGCGCACAGAAGCAATAGCGGACCGTTTCCCTCGGAGTGAACGCGAAAGAGCCGTCTATATACTCGCAGACACGCGAACGTGCCTCAATGCGGTCACAGAGGCAGCAGCTTTTGCACAGATGCTCCTGGTGATTCTGGCACTTTCCAGGCACACTCCTGAAAGTCGCGCACACTGCTGTTCACTCGCTAAACGACCTCTTGGGAAACACGTCTCCGGTCGACGGACCGCTCAGATTGCTTCTCGTGTAACTGTGAACTGTGTCAGCGCAGGGAATCCGTCTCTGTTGAGCAGATGTCAATCCTGCCTCGCTTTTGCTTTGTTGCCTCTACCAAGATGATTTCCCGTTTCTCTCTTCACTGGAGCAGGCAGACACAGCCAACGCACATCAAGTGTCAAGAGACACGCTCTGCTGAGCTCAACGCTTGTGCAGATGCACATGTGCGACGAAGTCAACACACGTGCTTGTGGAGAGAAAGAAAGGGACTCCCAGGCGTGTGGAGCGACGGGGAGAAAGAGCGGGCGCTGAGGAACACAGTTTCAAACAGACTGTCTCCACACAAACAGGCACCTGTCTGCAGGTATCCTAGATCTTGATTCTTGAACTTGAGGAAACACGCGTCTGAGCAAAACTCCCAAACGCTTCCAGGAAAGACACAGGCTCTCCCACAAGCACACAAGTGTTTGCCCTCAGCTATAGATCAGGGACAAGCCTGTGAAGAGCAACCAAAGAGCTCGTCCGTCTTTCCCTCAATAGATGGGAGTAGGCGCGCTTGCGGATGTGTGCGTGTGTGTGGCCACGCGTTTGCTTAGGCATCAGTGTGTGAAAAGGTAGGTGCTTTTCTCTAGCTGCGTGTGCGTGCACGTGGTGCTGGGTGCACATCCCTGGGTGCTCGTGGAAAGGTTTCTGCATGGTTTTCGCTGAGGAATCGTGTGTGTGCACATGGACAAAGAGAAGGCGCAGCAACCAGGTTCCAGCGCCGAAGAAGGCAAAAGGCGAGGTTTCCGGCGCTATCTCCTTCTCTCCCCAGAGCTAGTCGCGCAAAGCAAGCCGCTAAGCCGGCGACCGGCAAGAGAGCTACAACGAAGCATGCCGAACGGAGAAAATAGCAGCAGCTCATCTGTTCACACCTTGTTTCTGCCATGTGCTTGAACGCCAAGACGTTCGCGCTTCTGTGAGATGAAAGACGTCCTTCTGCATATGTGGTTGCTCACACCGGTGCACTTGTTAGTGTATCCATTCAGTCCTGGGCTGCGGGGCATTCAGAAGTGGCTCTGTGGAGACGTCTGCATAGAGGCAGCTGTCAGAACACGCACACTCGATTGTTCACCAAAACATATGCAGACGCGTCCTTAGCCTGTAGATTTGGATGCACAGAGTTCCCTGTGTTCGCAAGAGACAAGGGAATCGCGTCTGTGCGCACAGAAGCAATAGCGGACCGTTTCCCTCGGAGTGAACGCGAAAGAGCCGTCTATATACTCGCAGACACGCGAACGTGCCTCAATGCGGTCACAGAGGCAGCAGCTTTTGCACAGATGCTCCTGGTGATTCTGGCACTTTCCAGGCACACTCCTGAAAGTCGCGCACACTGCTGTTCACTCGCTAAACGACCTCTTGGGAAACACGTCTCCGGTCGACGGACCGCTCAGATTGCTTCTCGTGTAACTGTGAACTGTGTCAGCGCAGGGAATCCGTCTCTGTTGAGCAGATGTCAATCCTGCCTCGCTTTTGCTTTGTTGCCTCTACCAAGATGATTTCCCGTTTCTCTCTTCACTGGAGCAGGCAGACACAGCCAACGCACATCAAGTGTCAAGAGACACGCTCTGCTGAGCTCAACGCTTGTGCAGATGCACATGTGCGACGAAGTCAACACACGTGCTTGTGGAGAGAAAGAAAGGGACTCCCAGGCGTGTGGAGCGACGGGGAGAAAGAGCGGGCGCTGAGGAACACAGTTTCAAACAGACTGTCTCCACACGAACAGGCACCTGTCTGCAGGTATCCTAGATCTTGATTCTTGAACTTGAGGAAACACGCGTCTGAGCAAAACTCCCAAACGCTTCCAGGAAAGACACAGGCTCTCCCACAAGCACACAAGTGTTTGCCCTCAGCTATAGATCAGGGACAAGCCTGTGAAGAGCAACCAAAGAGCTCGTCCGTCTTTCCCTCAATAGATGGGAGTAGGCGCGCTTGCGGATGTGTGCGTGTGTGTGGCCACGCGTTTGCTTAGGCATCAGTGTGTGAAAAGGTAGGTGCTTTTCTCTAGCTGCGTGTGCGTGCACGTGGTGCTGGGTGCACATCCCTGGGTGCTCGTGGAAAGGTTTCTGCATGGTTTTCGCTGAGGAATCGTGTGTGTGCACATGGACAAAGAGAAGGCGCAGCAACCAGGTTCCAGCGCCGAAGAAGGCAAAAGGCGAGGTTTCCGGCGCTATCTCCTTCTCTCCCCAGAGCTAGTCGCGCAAAGCAAGCCGCTAAGCCGGCGACCGGCAAGAGAGCTACAACGAAGCATGCCGAACGGAGAAAATAGCAGCAGCTCATCTGTTCACACCTTGTTTCTGCCATGTGCTTGAACGCCAAGACGTTCGCGCTTCTGTGAGATGAAAGACGTCCTTCTGCATATGTGGTTGCTCACACCGGTGCACTTGTTAGTGTATCCATTCAGTCCTGGGCTGCGGGGCATTCAGAAGTGGCTCTGTGGAGACGTCTGCATAGAGGCAGCTGTCAGAACACGCACACTCGATTGTTCACCAAAACATATGCAGACGCGTCCTTAGCCTGTAGATTTGGATGCACAGAGTTCCCTGTGTTCGCAAGAGACAAGGGAATCGCGTCTGTGCGCACAGAAGCAATAGCGGACCGTTTCCCTCGGAGTGAACGCGAAAGAGCCGTCTATATACTCGCAGACACGCGAACGTGCCTCAATGCGGTCACAGAGGCAGCAGCTTTTGCACAGATGCTCCTGGTGATTCTGGCACTTTCCAGGCACACTCCTGAAAGTCGCGCACACTGCTGTTCACTCGCTAAACGACCTCTTGGGAAACACGTCTCCGGTCGACGGACCGCTCAGATTGCTTCTCGTGTAACTGTGAACTGTGTCAGCGCAGGGAATCCGTCTCTGTTGAGCAGATGTCAATCCTGCCTCGCTTTTGCTTTGTTGCCTCTACCAAGATGATTTCCCGTTTCTCTCTTCACTGGAGCAGGCAGACACAGCCAACGCACATCAAGTGTCAAGAGACACGCTCTGCTGAGCTCAACGCTTGTGCAGATGCACATGTGCGACGAAGTCAACACACGTGCTTGTGGAGAGAAAGAAAGGGACTCCCAGGCGTGTGGAGCGACGGGGAGAAAGAGCGGGCGCTGAGGAACACAGTTTCAAACAGACTGTCTCCACACAAACAGGCACCTGTCTGCAGGTATCCTAGATCTTGATTCTTGAACTTGAGGAAACACGCGTCTGAGCAAAACTCCCAAACGCTTCCAGGAAAGACACAGGCTCTCCCACAAGCACACAAGTGTTTGCCCTCAGCTATAGATCAGGGACAAGCCTGTGAAGAGCAACCAAAGAGCTCGTCCGTCTTTCCCTCAATAGATGGGAGTAGGCGCGCTTGCGGATGTGTGCGTGTGTGTGGCCACGCGTTTGCTTAGGCATCAGTGTGTGAAAAGGTAGGTGCTTTTCTCTAGCTGCGTGTGCGTGCACGTGGTGCTGGGTGCACATCCCTGGGTGCTCGTGGAAAGGTTTCTGCATGGTTTTCGCTGAGGAATCGTGTGTGTGCACATGGACAAAGAGAAGGCGCAGCAACCAGGTTCCAGCGCCGAAGAAGGCAAAAGGCGAGGTTTCCGGCGCTATCTCCTTCTCTCCCCAGAGCTAGTCGCGCAAAGCAAGCCGCTAAGCCGGCGACCGGCAAGAGAGCTACAACGAAGCATGCCGAACGGAGAAAATAGCAGCAGCTCATCTGTTCACACCTTGTTTCTGCCATGTGCTTGAACGCCAAGACGTTCGCGCTTCTGTGAGATGAAAGACGTCCTTCTGCATATGTGGTTGCTCACACCGGTGCACTTGTTAGTGTATCCATTCAGTCCTGGGCTGCGGGGCATTCAGAAGTGGCTCTGTGGAGACGTCTGCATAGAGGCAGCTGTCAGAACACGCACACTCGATTGTTCACCAAAACATATGCAGACGCGTCCTTAGCCTGTAGATTTGGATGCACAGAGTTCCCTGTGTTCGCAAGAGACAAGGGAATCGCGTCTGTGCGCACAGAAGCAATAGCGGACCGTTTCCCTCGGAGTGAACGCGAAAGAGCCGTCTATATACTCGCAGACACGCGAACGTGCCTCAATGCGGTCACAGAGGCAGCAGCTTTTGCACAGATGCTCCTGGTGATTCTGGCACTTTCCAGGCACACTCCTGAAAGTCGCGCACACTGCTGTTCACTCGCTAAACGACCTCTTGGGAAACACGTCTCCGGTCGACGGACCGCTCAGATTGCTTCTCGTGTAACTGTGAACTGTGTCAGCGCAGGGAATCCGTCTCTGTTGAGCAGATGTCAATCCTGCCTCGCTTTTGCTTTGTTGCCTCTACCAAGATGATTTCCCGTTTCTCTCTTCACTGGAGCAGGCAGACACAGCCAACGCACATCAAGTGTCAAGAGACACGCTCTGCTGAGCTCAACGCTTGTGCAGATGCACATGTGCGACGAAGTCAACACACGTGCTTGTGGAGAGAAAGAAAGGGACTCCCAGGCGTGTGGAGCGACGGGGAGAAAGAGCGGGCGCTGAGGAACACAGTTTCAAACAGACTGTCTCCACACAAACAGGCACCTGTCTGCAGGTATCCTAGATCTTGATTCTTGAACTTGAGGAAACACGCGTCTGAGCAAAACTCCCAAACGCTTCCAGGAAAGACACAGGCTCTCCCACAAGCACACAAGTGTTTGCCCTCAGCTATAGATCAGGGACAAGCCTGTGAAGAGCAACCAAAGAGCTCGTCCGTCTTTCCCTCAATAGATGGGAGTAGGCGCGCTTGCGGATGTGTGCGTGTGTGTGGCCACGCGTTTGCTTAGGCATCAGTGTGTGAAAAGGTAGGTGCTTTTCTCTAGCTGCGTGTGCGTGCACGTGGTGCTGGGTGCACATCCCTGGGTGCTCGTGGAAAGGTTTCTGCATGGTTTTCGCTGAGGAATCGTGTGTGTGCACATGGACAAAGAGAAGGCGCAGCAACCAGGTTCCAGCGCCGAAGAAGGCAAAAGGCGAGGTTTCCGGCGCTATCTCCTTCTCTCCCCAGAGCTAGTCGCGCAAAGCAAGCCGCTAAGCCGGCGACCGGCAAGAGAGCTACAACGAAGCATGCCGAACGGAGAAAATAGCAGCAGCTCATCTGTTCACACCTTGTTTCTGCCATGTGCTTGAACGCCAAGACGTTCGCGCTTCTGTGAGATGAAAGACGTCCTTCTGCATATGTGGTTGCTCACACCGGTGCACTTGTTAGTGTATCCATTCAGTCCTGGGCTGCGGGGCATTCAGAAGTGGCTCTGTGGAGACGTCTGCATAGAGGCAGCTGTCAGAACACGCACACTCGATTGTTCACCAAAACATATGCAGACGCGTCCTTAGCCTGTAGATTTGGATGCACAGAGTTCCCTGTGTTCGCAAGAGACAAGGGAATCGCGTCTGTGCGCACAGAAGCAATAGCGGACCGTTTCCCTCGGAGTGAACGCGAAAGAGCCGTCTATATACTCGCAGACACGCGAACGTGCCTCAATGCGGTCACAGAGGCAGCAGCTTTTGCACAGATGCTCCTGGTGATTCTGGCACTTTCCAGGCACACTCCTGAAAGTCGCGCACACTGCTGTTCACTCGCTAAACGACCTCTTGGGAAACACGTCTCCGGTCGACGGACCGCTCAGATTGCTTCTCGTGTAACTGTGAACTGTGTCAGCGCAGGGAATCCGTCTCTGTTGAGCAGATGTCAATCCTGCCTCGCTTTTGCTTTGTTGCCTCTACCAAGATGATTTCCCGTTTCTCTCTTCACTGGAGCAGGCAGACACAGCCAACGCACATCAAGTGTCAAGAGACACGCTCTGCTGAGCTCAACGCTTGTGCAGATGCACATGTGCGACGAAGTCAACACACGTGCTTGTGGAGAGAAAGAAAGGGACTCCCAGGCGTGTGGAGCGACGGGGAGAAAGAGCGGGCGCTGAGGAACACAGTTTCAAACAGACTGTCTCCACACGAACAGGCACCTGTCTGCAGGTATCCTAGATCTTGATTCTTGAACTTGAGGAAACACGCGTCTGAGCAAAACTCCCAAACGCTTCCAGGAAAGACACAGGCTCTCCCACAAGCACACAAGTGTTTGCCCTCAGCTATAGATCAGGGACAAGCCTGTGAAGAGCAACCAAAGAGCTCGTCCGTCTTTCCCTCAATAGATGGGAGTAGGCGCGCTTGCGGATGTGTGCGTGTGTGTGGCCACGCGTTTGCTTAGGCATCAGTGTGTGAAAAGGTAGGTGCTTTTCTCTAGCTGCGTGTGCGTGCACGTGGTGCTGGGTGCACATCCCTGGGTGCTCGTGGAAAGGTTTCTGCATGGTTTTCGCTGAGGAATCGTGTGTGTGCACATGGACAAAGAGAAGGCGCAGCAACCAGGTTCCAGCGCCGAAGAAGGCAAAAGGCGAGGTTTCCGGCGCTATCTCCTTCTCTCCCCAGAGCTAGTCGCGCAAAGCAAGCCGCTAAGCCGGCGACCGGCAAGAGAGCTACAACGAAGCATGCCGAACGGAGAAAATAGCAGCAGCTCATCTGTTCACACCTTGTTTCTGCCATGTGCTTGAACGCCAAGACGTTCGCGCTTCTGTGAGATGAAAGACGTCCTTCTGCATATGTGGTTGCTCACACCGGTGCACTTGTTAGTGTATCCATTCAGTCCTGGGCTGCGGGGCATTCAGAAGTGGCTCTGTGGAGACGTCTGCATAGAGGCAGCTGTCAGAACACGCACACTCGATTGTTCACCAAAACATATGCAGACGCGTCCTTAGCCTGTAGATTTGGATGCACAGAGTTCCCTGTGTTCGCAAGAGACAAGGGAATCGCGGTCTGTGCGCACAGAAGCAATAGCGGACCGTTTCCCTCGGAGTGAACGCGAAAGAGCCGTCTATATACTCGCAGACACGCGAACGTGCCTCAATGCGTCACAGAGGCAGCAGCTTTTGCACAGATGCTCCTGGTGATTCTGGCACTTTCCAGGCACACTCCTGAAAGTCGCGCACACTGCTGTTCACTCGCTAACCGACCTCTTGGGAAACACGTCTCCGGTCGACGGACCGCTCAGATTGCTTCTCGTGTAACTGTGAACTGTGTCAGCGCAGGGAATCCGTCTCTGTTGAGCAGATGTCAATCCTGCCTCGCTTTTGCTTTGTTGCCTCTACCAAGATGATTTCCGTTTCTCTCTTCACTGGAGCAGGCAGACACAGCCAACGCACATCAAGTGTCAAGAGACACGCTCTGCTTGAGCTCAACGCTTGTGCAGATGCACATGTGCGACGAAGTCAACACACGTGCTTGTGGAGAGAAGAAAGGGACTCCCAGGCGTGTGGAGCGACGGGGAGAAAGAGCGGGCGCTGAGGAACACAGTTTCAAACAGACTGTCTCCACACAAACAGGCACCTGTCTGCAGGTATCCTAGATCTTGATTCTTGAACTTGAGGAAACACGCGTCTGAGCAAAACTCCCAAACGCTTCCAGGAAAGACACAGGCTCTCCCACAAGCACACAAGTGTTTGCCCTCAGCTATAGATCAGGGACAAGCCTGTGAAGAGCAACCAAAGAGCTCGTCCGTCTTTCCCTCAATAGATGGGAGTAGGCGCGCTTGCGGATGTGTGCGTGTGTGTGGCCACGCGTTTGCTTAGGCATCAGTGTGTGAAAAGGTAGGTGCTTTTCTCTAGCTGCGTGTGCGTGCACGTGGTGCTGGGTGCACATCCCTGGGTGCTCGTGGAAAGGTTTCTGCATGGTTTTCGCTGAGGAATCGTGTGTGTGCACATGGACAAAGAGAAGGCGCAGCAACCAGGTTCCAGCGCCGAAGAAGGCAAAAGGCGAGGTTTCCGGCGCTATCTCCTTCTCTCCCCAGAGCTAGTCGCGCAAAGCAAGCCGCTAAGCCGGCGACCGGCAAGAGAGCTACAACGAAGCATGCCGAACGGAGAAAATAGCAGCAGCTCATCTGTTCACACCTTGTTTCTGCCATGTGCTTGAACGCCAAGACGTTCGCGCTTCTGTGAGATGAAAGACGTCCTTCTGCATATGTGGTTGCTCACACCGGTGCACTTGTTAGTGTATCCATTCAGTCCTGGGCTGCGGGGCATTCAGAAGTGGCTCTGTGGAGACGTCTGCATAGAGGCAGCTGTCAGAACACGCACACTCGATTGTTCACCAAAACATATGCAGACGCGTCCTTAGCCTGTAGATTTGGATGCACAGAGTTCCCTGTGTTCGCAAGAGACAAGGGAATCGCGTCTGTGCGCACAGAAGCAATAGCGGACCGTTTCCCTCGGAGTGAACGCGAAAGAGCCGTCTATATACTCGCAGACACGCGAACGTGCCTCAATGCGGTCACAGAGGCAGCAGCTTTTGCACAGATGCTCCTGGTGATTCTGGCACTTTCCAGGCACACTCCTGAAAGTCGCGCACACTGCTGTTCACTCGCTAAACGACCTCTTGGGAAACACGTCTCCGGTCGACGGACCGCTCAGATTGCTTCTCGTGTAACTGTGAACTGTGTCAGCGCAGGGAATCCGTCTCTGTTGAGCAGATGTCAATCCTGCCTCGCTTTTGCTTTGTTGCCTCTACCAAGATGATTTCCCGTTTCTCTCTTCACTGGAGCAGGCAGACACAGCCAACGCACATCAAGTGTCAAGAGACACGCTCTGCTGAGCTCAACGCTTGTGCAGATGCACATGTGCGACGAAGTCAACACACGTGCTTGTGGAGAGAAAGAAAGGGACTCCCAGGCGTGTGGAGCGACGGGGAGAAAGAGCGGGCGCTGAGGAACACAGTTTCAAACAGACTGTCTCCACACAAACAGGCACCTGTCTGCAGGTATCCTAGATCTTGATTCTTGAACTTGAGGAAACACGCGTCTGAGCAAAACTCCCAAACGCTTCCAGGAAAGACACAGGCTCTCCCACAAGCACACAAGTGTTTGCCCTCAGCTATAGATCAGGGACAAGCCTGTGAAGAGCAACCAAAGAGCTCGTCCGTCTTTCCCTCAATAGATGGGAGTAGGCGCGCTTGCGGATGTGTGCGTGTGTGTGGCCACGCGTTTGCTTAGGCATCAGTGTGTGAAAAGGTAGGTGCTTTTCTCTAGCTGCGTGTGCGTGCACGTGGTGCTGGGTGCACATCCCTGGGTGCTCGTGGAAAGGTTTCTGCATGGTTTTCGCTGAGGAATCGTGTGTGTGCACATGGACAAAGAGAAGGCGCAGCAACCAGGTTCCAGCGCCGAAGAAGGCAAAAGGCGAGGTTTCCGGCGCTATCTCCTTCTCTCCCCAGAGCTAGTCGCGCAAAGCAAGCCGCTAAGCCGGCGACCGGCAAGAGAGCTACAACGAAGCATGCCGAACGGAGAAAATAGCAGCAGCTCATCTGTTCACACCTTGTTTCTGCCATGTGCTTGAACGCCAAGACGTTCGCGCTTCTGTGAGATGAAAGACGTCCTTCTGCATATGTGGTTGCTCACACCGGTGCACTTGTTAGTGTATCCATTCAGTCCTGGGCTGCGGGGCATTCAGAAGTGGCTCTGTGGAGACGTCTGCATAGAGGCAGCTGTCAGAACACGCACACTCGATTGTTCACCAAAACATATGCAGACGCGTCCTTAGCCTGTAGATTTGGATGCACAGAGTTCCCTGTGTTCGCAAGAGACAAGGGAATCGCGTCTGTGCGCACAGAAGCAATAGCGGACCGTTTCCCTCGGAGTGAACGCGAAAGAGCCGTCTATATACTCGCAGACACGCGAACGTGCCTCAATGCGGTCACAGAGGCAGCAGCTTTTGCACAGATGCTCCTGGTGATTCTGGCACTTTCCAGGCACACTCCTGAAAGTCGCGCACACTGCTGTTCACTCGCTAAACGACCTCTTGGGAAACACGTCTCCGGTCGACGGACCGCTCAGATTGCTTCTCGTGTAACTGTGAACTGTGTCAGCGCAGGGAATCCGTCTCTGTTGAGCAGATGTCAATCCTGCCTCGCTTTTGCTTTGTTGCCTCTACCAAGATGATTTCCCGTTTCTCTCTTCACTGGAGCAGGCAGACACAGCCAACGCACATCAAGTGTCAAGAGACACGCTCTGCTGAGCTCAACGCTTGTGCAGATGCACATGTGCGACGAAGTCAACACACGTGCTTGTGGAGAGAAAGAAAGGGACTCCCAGGCGTGTGGAGCGACGGGGAGAAAGAGCGGGCGCTGAGGAACACAGTTTCAAACAGACTGTCTCCACACAAACAGGCACCTGTCTGCAGGTATCCTAGATCTTGATTCTTGAACTTGAGGAAACACGCGTCTGAGCAAAACTCCCAAACGCTTCCAGGAAAGACACAGGCTCTCCCACAAGCACACAAGTGTTTGCCCTCAGCTATAGATCAGGGACAAGCCTGTGAAGAGCAACCAAAGAGCTCGTCCGTCTTTCCCTCAATAGATGGGAGTAGGCGCGCTTGCGGATGTGTGCGTGTGTGTGGCCACGCGTTTGCTTAGGCATCAGTGTGTGAAAAGGTAGGTGCTTTTCTCTAGCTGCGTGTGCGTGCACGTGGTGCTGGGTGCACATCCCTGGGTGCTCGTGGAAAGGTTTCTGCATGGTTTTCGCTGAGGAATCGTGTGTGTGCACATGGACAAAGAGAAGGCGCAGCAACCAGGTTCCAGCGCCGAAGAAGGCAAAAGGCGAGGTTTCCGGCGCTATCTCCTTCTCTCCCCAGAGCTAGTCGCGCAAAGCAAGCCGCTAAGCCGGCGACCGGCAAGAGAGCTACAACGAAGCATGCCGAACGGAGAAAATAGCAGCAGCTCATCTGTTCACACCTTGTTTCTGCCATGTGCTTGAACGCCAAGACGTTCGCGCTTCTGTGAGATGAAAGACGTCCTTCTGCATATGTGGTTGCTCACACCGGTGCACTTGTTAGTGTATCCATTCAGTCCTGGGCTGCGGGGCATTCAGAAGTGGCTCTGTGGAGACGTCTGCATAGAGGCAGCTGTCAGAACACGCACACTCGATTGTTCACCAAAACATATGCAGACGCGTCCTTAGCCTGTAGATTTGGATGCACAGAGTTCCCTGTGTTCGCAAGAGACAAGGGAATCGCGTCTGTGCGCACAGAAGCAATAGCGGACCGTTTCCCTCGGAGTGAACGCGAAAGAGCCGTCTATATACTCGCAGACACGCGAACGTGCCTCAATGCGGTCACAGAGGCAGCAGCTTTTGCACAGATGCTCCTGGTGATTCTGGCACTTTCCAGGCACACTCCTGAAAGTCGCGCACACTGCTGTTCACTCGCTAAACGACCTCTTGGGAAACACGTCTCCGGTCGACGGACCGCTCAGATTGCTTCTCGTGTAACTGTGAACTGTGTCAGCGCAGGGAATCCGTCTCTGTTGAGCAGATGTCAATCCTGCCTCGCTTTTGCTTTGTTGCCTCTACCAAGATGATTTCCCGTTTCTCTCTTCACTGGAGCAGGCAGACACAGCCAACGCACATCAAGTGTCAAGAGACACGCTCTGCTGAGCTCAACGCTTGTGCAGATGCACATGTGCGACGAAGTCAACACACGTGCTTGTGGAGAGAAAGAAAGGGACTCCCAGGCGTGTGGAGCGACGGGGAGAAAGAGCGGGCGCTGAGGAACACAGTTTCAAACAGACTGTTCTCCACACAAACAGGCACCTGTCTGCAGGTATCCTAGATCTTGATTCTTGAACTTGAGGAAACACGCGTCTGAGCAAAACTCCCAAACGCTTCCAGGAAAGACACAGGCTCTCCCACAAGCACACAAGTGTTTGCCCTCAGCTATAGATCAGGGACAAGCCTGTGAAGAGCAACCAAAGAGCTCGTCCGTCTTTCCCTCAATAGATGGAGTAGGCGCGCTTGCGGATGTGTGCGTGTGTGTGGCCACGCGTTTGCTTAGGCATCAGTGTGTGAAAAGGTAGGTGCTTTTCTCTAGCTGCGTGTGCGTGCACGTGGTGCTGGGTGCACATCCCTGGGTGCTCGTGGAAAGGTTTCTGCATGGTTTTCGCTGAGGAATCGTGTGTGTGCACATGGACAAAGAGAAGGCGCAGCAACCAGGTTCCAGCGCCGAAGAAGGCAAAAGGCGAGGTTTCCGGCGCTATCTCCTTCTCTCCCCAGAGCTAGTCGCGCAAAGCAAGCCGCTAAGCCGGCGACCGGCAAGAGAGCTACAACGAAGCATGCCGAACGGAGAAAATAGCAGCAGCTCATCTGTTCACACCTTGTTTCTGCCATGTGCTTGAACGCCAAGACGTTCGCGCTTCTGTGAGATGAAAGACGTCCTTCTGCATATGTGGTTGCTCACACCGGTGCACTTGTTAGTGTATCCATTCAGTCCTGGGCTGCGGGGCATTCAGAAGTGGCTCTGTGGAGACGTCTGCATAGAGGCAGCTGTCAGAACACGCACACTCGATTGTTCACCAAAACATATGCAGACGCGTCCTTAGCCTGTAGATTTGGATGCACAGAGTTCCCTGTGTTCGCAAGAGACAAGGGAATCGCGTCTGTGCGCACAGAAGCAATAGCGGACCGTTTCCCTCGGAGTGAACGCGAAAGAGCCGTCTATATACTCGCAGACACGCGAACGTGCCTCAATGCGGTCACAGAGGCAGCAGCTTTTGCACAGATGCTCCTGGTGATTCTGGCACTTTCCAGGCACACTCCTGAAAGTCGCGCACACTGCTGTTCACTCGCTAAACGACCTCTTGGGAAACACGTCTCCGGTCGACGGACCGCTCAGATTGCTTCTCGTGTAACTGTGAACTGTGTCAGCGCAGGGAATCCGTCTCTGTTGAGCAGATGTCAATCCTGCCTCGCTTTTGCTTTGTTGCCTCTACCAAGATGATTTCCCGTTTCTCTCTTCACTGGAGCAGGCAGACACAGCCAACGCACATCAAGTGTCAAGAGACACGCTCTGCTGAGCTCAACGCTTGTGCAGATGCACATGTGCGACGAAGTCAACACACGTGCTTGTGGAGAGAAAGAAAGGGACTCCAGGCGTGTGGAGCGACGGGGAGAAAGAGCGGGCGCTGAGGAACACAGTTTCAAACAGACTGTCTCCACACAAACAGGCACCTGTCTGCAGGTATCCTAGATCTTGATTCTTGAACTTGAGGAAACACGCGTCTGAGCAAAACTCCCAAACGCTTCCAGGAAAGACACAGGCTCTCCCACAAGCACACAAGTGTTTGCCCTCAGCTATAGATCAGGGACAAGCCTGTGAAGAGCAACCAAAGAGCTCGTCCGTCTTTCCCTCAATAGATGGGAGTAGGCGCGCTTGCGGATGTGTGCGTGTGTGTGGCCACGCGTTTGCTTAGGCATCAGTGTGTGAAAAGGTAGGTGCTTTTCTCTAGCTGCGTGTGCGTGCACGTGGTGCTTGGGTGCACATCCCTGGGTGCTCGTGGAAAGGTTTCTGCATGGTTTTCGCTGAGGAATCGTGTGTGTGCACATGGACAAAGAGAAGGCGCAGCACCAGGTTCCAGCGCCGAAGAAGGCAAAAGGCGAGGTTTCCGGCGCTATCTCCTTCTCTCCCAGAGCTAGTCGCGCAAAGCAAGCCGCTAAGCCGGCGACCGGCAAGAGAGCTACAACGAAGCATGCCGAACGGAGAAAATAGCAGCAGCTCATCTGTTCACACCTTGTTTCTGCCATGTGCTTGAACGCCAAGACGTTCGCGCTTCTGTGAGATGAAAGACGTCCTTCTGCATATGTGGTTGCTCACACCGGTGCACTTGTTAGTGTATCCATTCAGTCCTGGGCTGCGGGGCATTCAGAAGTGGCTCTGTGGAGACGTCTGCATAGAGGCAGCTGTCAGAACACGCACACTCGATTGTTCACCAAAACATATGCAGACGCGTCCTTAGCCTGTAGATTTGGATGCACAGAGTTCCCTGTGTTCGCAAGAGACAAGGGAATCGCGTCTGTGCGCACAGAAGCAATAGCGGACCGTTTCCCTCGGAGTGAACGCGAAAGAGCCGTCTATATACTCGCAGACACGCGAACGTGCCTCAATGCGGTCACAGAGGCAGCAGCTTTTGCACAGATGCTCCTGGTGATTCTGGCACTTTCCAGGCACACTCCTGAAAGTCGCGCACACTGCTGTTCACTCGCTAAACGACCTCTTGGGAAACACGTCTCCGGTCGACGGACCGCTCAGATTGCTTCTCGTGTAACTGTGAACTGTGTCAGCGCAGGGAATCCGTCTCTGTTGAGCAGATGTCAATCCTGCCTCGCTTTTGCTTTGTTGCCTCTACCAAGATGATTTCCCGTTTCTCTCTTCACTGGAGCAGGCAGACACAGCCAACGCACATCAAGTGTCAAGAGACACGCTCTGCTGAGCTCAACGCTTGTGCAGATGCACATGTGCGACGAAGTCAACACACGTGCTTGTGGAGAGAAAGAAAGGGACTCCAGGCGTGTGGAGCGACGGGGAGAAAGAGCGGCGCTGAGGAACACAGTTTCAAACAGACTGTCTCCACACAAACAGGCACCTGTCTGCAGGTATCCTAGATCTTGATTCTTGAACTTGAGGAAACACGCGTCTGAGCAAAACTCCCAAACGCTTCCAGGGAAAGACACAGGCTCTCCCACAAGCACACAAGTGTTTGCCCTCAGCTATAGATCAGGGACAAGCCTGTGAAGAGCAACCAAGAGCTCGTCCGTCTTTCCCTCAATAGATGGGAGTAGGCGCGCTTGCGGATGTGTGCGTGTGTGTGGCCACGCGTTTGCTTAGGCATCAGTGTGTGAAAAGGTAGGTGCTTTTCTCTAGCTGCGTGTGCGTGCACGTGGTGCTGGGTGCACATCCCTGGGTGCTCGTGGAAAGGTTTCTGCATGGTTTTCGCTGAGGAATCGTGTGTGTGCACATGGACAAAGAGAAGGCGCAGCAACCAGGTTCCAGCGCCGAAGAAGGCAAAAGGCGAGGTTTCCGGCGCTATCTCCTTCTCTCCCCAGAGCTAGTCGCGCAAAGCAAGCCGCTAAGCCGGCGACCGGCAAGAGAGCTACAACGAAGCATGCCGAACGGAGAAAATAGCAGCAGCTCATCTGTTCACACCTTGTTTCTGCCATGTGCTTGAACGCCAAGACGTTCGCGCTTCTGTGAGATGAAAGACGTCCTTCTGCATATGTGGTTGCTCACACCGGTGCACTTGTTAGTGTATCCATTCAGTCCTGGGCTGCGGGGCATTCAGAAGTGGCTCTGTGGAGACGTCTGCATAGAGGCAGCTGTCAGAACACGCACACTCGATTGTTCACCAAAACATATGCAGACGCGTCCTTAGCCTGTAGATTTGGATGCACAGAGTTCCCTGTGTTCGCAAGAGACAAGGGAATCGCGTCTGTGCGCACAGAAGCAATAGCGGACCGTTTCCCTCGGAGTGAACGCGAAAGAGCCGTCTATATACTCGCAGACACGCGAACGTGCCTCAATGCGGTCACAGAGGCAGCAGCTTTTGCACAGATGCTCCTGGTGATTCTGGCACTTTCCAGGCACACTCCTGAAAGTCGCGCACACTGCTGTTCACTCGCTAAACGACCTCTTGGGAAACACGTCTCCGGTCGACGGACCGCTCAGATTGCTTCTCGTGTAACTGTGAACTGTGTCAGCGCAGGGAATCCGTCTCTGTTGAGCAGATGTCAATCCTGCCTCGCTTTTGCTTTGTTGCCTCTACCAAGATGATTTCCCGTTTCTCTCTTCACTGGAGCAGGCAGACACAGCCAACGCACATCAAGTGTCAAGAGACACGCTCTGCTGAGCTCAACGCTTGTGCAGATGCACATGTGCGACGAAGTCAACACACGTGCTTGTGGAGAGAAAGAAAGGGACTCCCAGGCGTGTGGAGCGACGGGGAGAAAGAGCGGGCGCTGAGGAACACAGTTTCAAACAGACTGTCTCCACACAACAGGCACCTGTCTGCAGGTATCCTAGATCTTGATTCTTGAACTTGAGGAAACACGCGTCTGAGCAAAACTCCCAAACGCTTCCAGGAAAGACACAGGCTCTCCCACAAGCACACAAGTGTTTGCCCTCAGCTATAGATCAGGGACAAGCCTGTGAAGAGCAACCAAAGAGCTCGTCCGTCTTTCCCTCAATAGATGGGAGTAGGCGCGCTTGCGGATGTGTGCGTGTGTGTGGCCACGCGTTTGCTTAGGCATCAGTGTGTGAAAAGGTAGGTGCTTTTCTCTAGCTGCGTGTGCGTGCACGTGGTGCTGGGTGCACATCCCTGGGTGCTCGTGGAAAGGTTTCTGCATGGTTTTCGCTGAGGAATCGTGTGTGTGCACATGGACAAAGAGAAGGCGCAGCAACCAGGTTCCAGCGCCGAAGAAGGCAAAAGGCGAGGTTTCCGGCGCTATCTCCTTCTCTCCCCAGAGCTAGTCGCGCAAAGCAAGCCGCTAAGCCGGCGACCGGCAAGAGAGCTACAACGAAGCATGCCGAACGGAGAAAATAGCAGCAGCTCATCTGTTCACACCTTGTTTCTGCCATGTGCTTGAACGCCAAGACGTTCGCGCTTCTGTGAGATGAAAGACGTCCTTCTGCATATGTGGTTGCTCACACCGGTGCACTTGTTAGTGTATCCATTCAGTCCTGGGCTGCGGGGCATTCAGAAGTGGCTCTGTGGAGACGTCTGCATAGAGGCAGCTGTCAGAACACGCACACTCGATTGTTCACCAAAACATATGCAGACGCGTCCTTAGCCTGTAGATTTGGATGCACAGAGTTCCCTGTGTTCGCAAGAGACAAGGGAATCGCGTCTGTGCGCACAGAAGCAATAGCGGACCGTTTCCCTCGGAGTGAACGCGAAAGAGCCGTCTATATACTCGCAGACACGCGAACGTGCCTCAATGCGGTCACAGAGGCAGCAGCTTTTGCACAGATGCTCCTGGTGATTCTGGCACTTTCCAGGCACACTCCTGAAAGTCGCGCACACTGCTGTTCACTCGCTAAACGACCTCTTGGGAAACACGTCTCCGGTCGACGGACCGCTCAGATTGCTTCTCGTGTAACTGTGAACTGTGTCAGCGCAGGGAATCCGTCTCTGTTGAGCAGATGTCAATCCTGCCTCGCTTTTGCTTTGTTGCCTCTACCAAGATGATTTCCCGTTTCTCTCTTCACTGGAGCAGGCAGACACAGCCAACGCACATCAAGTGTCAAGAGACACGCTCTGCTGAGCTCAACGCTTGTGCAGATGCACATGTGCGACGAAGTCAACACACGTGCTTGTGGAGAGAAAGAAAGGGACTCCCAGGCGTGTGGAGCGACGGGGAGAAAGAGCGGGCGCTGAGGAACACAGTTTCAAACAGACTGTCTCCACACAAACAGGCACCTGTCTGCAGGTATCCTAGATCTTGATTCTTGAACTTGAGGAAACACGCGTCTGAGCAAAACTCCCAAACGCTTCCAGGAAAGACACAGGCTCTCCCACAAGCACACAAGTGTTTGCCCTCAGCTATAGATCAGGGACAAGCCTGTGAAGAGCAACCAAAGAGCTCGTCCGTCTTTCCCTCAATAGATGGGAGTAGGCGCGCTTGCGGATGTGTGCGTGTGTGTGGCCACGCGTTTGCTTAGGCATCAGTGTGTGAAAAGGTAGGTGCTTTTCTCTAGCTGCGTGTGCGTGCACGTGGTGCTGGGTGCACATCCCTGGGTGCTCGTGGAAAGGTTTCTGCATGGTTTTCGCTGAGGAATCGTGTGTGTGCACATGGACAAAGAGAAGGCGCAGCAACCAGGTTCCAGCGCCGAAGAAGGCAAAAGGCGAGGTTTCCGGCGCTATCTCCTTCTCTCCCCAGAGCTAGTCGCGCAAAGCAAGCCGCTAAGCCGGCGACCGGCAAGAGAGCTACAACGAAGCATGCCGAACGGAGAAAATAGCAGCAGCTCATCTGTTCACACCTTGTTTCTGCCATGTGCTTGAACGCCAAGACGTTCGCGCTTCTGTGAGATGAAAGACGTCCTTCTGCATATGTGGTTGCTCACACCGGTGCACTTGTTAGTGTATCCATTCAGTCCTGGGCTGCGGGGCATTCAGAAGTGGCTCTGTGGAGACGTCTGCATAGAGGCAGCTGTCAGAACACGCACACTCGATTGTTCACCAAAACATATGCAGACGCGTCCTTAGCCTGTAGATTTGGATGCACAGAGTTCCCTGTGTTCGCAAGAGACAAGGGAATCGCGTCTGTGCGCACAGAAGCAATAGCGGACCGTTTCCCTCGGAGTGAACGCGAAAGAGCCGTCTATATACTCGCAGACACGCGAACGTGCCTCAATGCGGTCACAGAGGCAGCAGCTTTTGCACAGATGCTCCTGGTGATTCTGGCACTTTCCAGGCACACTCCTGAAAGTCGCGCACACTGCTGTTCACTCGCTAAACGACCTCTTGGGAAACACGTCTCCGGTCGACGGACCGCTCAGATTGCTTCTCGTGTAACTGTGAACTGTGTCAGCGCAGGGAATCCGTCTCTGTTGAGCAGATGTCAATCCTGCCTCGCTTTTGCTTTGTTGCCTCTACCAAGATGATTTCCCGTTTCTCTCTTCACTGGAGCAGGCAGACACAGCCAACGCACATCAAGTGTCAAGAGACACGCTCTGCTGAGCTCAACGCTTGTGCAGATGCACATGTGCGACGAAGTCAACACACGTGCTTGTGGAGAGAAAGAAAGGGACTCCCAGGCGTGTGGAGCGACGGGGAGAAAGAGCGGGCGCTGAGGAACACAGTTTCAAACAGACTGTCTCCACACAAACAGGCACCTGTCTGCAGGTATCCTAGATCTTGATTCTTGAACTTGAGGAAACACGCGTCTGAGCAAAACTCCCAAACGCTTCCAGGAAAGACACAGGCTCTCCCACAAGCACACAAGTGTTTGCCCTCAGCTATAGATCAGGGACAAGCCTGTGAAGAGCAACCAAAGAGCTCGTCCGTCTTTCCCTCAATAGGTGGGAGTAGGCGCGCTTGCGGATGTGTGCGTGTGTGTGGCCACGCGTTTGCTTAGGCATCAGTGTGTGAAAAGGTAGGTGCTTTTCTCTAGCTGCGTGTGCGTGCACGTGGTGCTGGGTGCACATCCCTGGGTGCTCGTGGAAAGGTTTCTGCATGGTTTTCGCTGAGGAATCGTGTGTGTGCACATGGACAAAGAGAAGGCGCAGCAACCAGGTTCCAGCGCCGAAGAAGGCAAAAGGCGAGGTTTCCGGCGCTATCTCCTTCTCTCCCCAGAGCTAGTCGCGCAAAGCAAGCCGCTAAGCCGGCGACCGGCAAGAGAGCTACAACGAAGCATGCCGAACGGAGAAAATAGCAGCAGCTCATCTGTTCACACCTTGTTTCTGCCATGTGCTTGAACGCCAAGACGTTCGCGCTTCTGTGAGATGAAAGACGTCCTTCTGCATATGTGGTTGCTCACACCGGTGCACTTGTTAGTGTATCCATTCAGTCCTGGGCTGCGGGGCATTCAGAAGTGGCTCTGTGGAGACGTCTGCATAGAGGCAGCTGTCAGAACACGCACACTCGATTGTTCACCAAAACATATGCAGACGCGTCCTTAGCCTGTAGATTTGGATGCACAGAGTTCCCTGTGTTCGCAAGAGACAAGGGAATCGCGTCTGTGCGCACAGAAGCAATAGCGGACCGTTTCCCTCGGAGTGAACGCGAAAGAGCCGTCTATATACTCGCAGACACGCGAACGTGCCTCAATGCGGTCACAGAGGCAGCAGCTTTTGCACAGATGCTCCTGGTGATTCTGGCACTTTCCAGGCACACTCCTGAAAGTCGCGCACACTGCTGTTCACTCGCTAAACGACCTCTTGGGAAACACGTCTCCGGTCGACGGACCGCTCAGATTGCTTCTCGTGTAACTGTGAACTGTGTCAGCGCAGGGAATCCGTCTCTGTTGAGCAGATGTCAATCCTGCCTCGCTTTTGCTTTGTTGCCTCTACCAAGATGATTTCCCGTTTCTCTCTTCACTGGAGCAGGCAGACACAGCCAACACACATCAAGTGTCAAGAGACACGCTCTGCTGAGCTCAACGCTTGTGCAGATGCACATGTGCGACGAAGTCAACACACGTGCTTGTGGAGAGAAAGAAAGGGACTCCCAGGCGTGTGGAGCGACGGGGAGAAAGAGCGGGCGCTGAGGAACACAGTTTCAAACAGACTGTCTCCACACAAACAGGCACCTGTCTGCAGGTATCCTAGATCTTGATTCTTGAACTTGAGGAAACACGCGTCTGAGCAAAACTCCCAAACGCTTCCAGGAAAGACACAGGCTCTCCCACAAGCACACAAGTGTTTGCCCTCAGCTATAGATCAGGGACAAGCCTGTGAAGAGCAACCAAAGAGCTCGTCCGTCTTTCCCTCAATAGATGGGAGTAGGCGCGCTTGCGGATGTGTGCGTGTGTGTGGCCACGCGTTTGCTTAGGCATCAGTGTGTGAAAAGGTAGGTGCTTTTCTCTAGCTGCGTGTGCGTGCACGTGGTGCTGGGTGCACATCCCTGGGTGCTCGTGGAAAGGTTTCTGCATGGTTTTCGCTGAGGAATCGTGTGTGTGCACATGGACAAAGAGAAGGCGCAGCAACCAGGTTCCAGCGCCGAAGAAGGCAAAAGGCGAGGTTTCCGGCGCTATCTCCTTCTCTCCCCAGAGCTAGTCGCGCAAAGCAAGCCGCTAAGCCGGCGACCGGCAAGAGAGCTACAACGAAGCATGCCGAACGGAGAAAATAGCAGCAGCTCATCTGTTCACACCTTGTTTCTGCCATGTGCTTGAACGCCAAGACGTTCGCGCTTCTGTGAGATGAAAGACGTCCTTCTGCATATGTGGTTGCTCACACCGGTGCACTTGTTAGTGTATCCATTCAGTCCTGGGCTGCGGGGCATTCAGAAGTGGCTCTGTGGAGACGTCTGCATAGAGGCAGCTGTCAGAACACGCACACTCGATTGTTCACCAAAACATATGCAGACGCGTCCTTAGCCTGTAGATTTGGATGCACAGAGTTCCCTGTGTTCGCAAGAGACAAGGGAATCGCGTCTGTGCGCACAGAAGCAATAGCGGACCGTTTCCCTCGGAGTGAACGCGAAAGAGCCGTCTATATACTCGCAGACACGCGAACGTGCCTCAATGCGGTCACAGAGGCAGCAGCTTTTGCACAGATGCTCCTGGTGATTCTGGCACTTTCCAGGCACACTCCTGAAAGTCGCGCACACTGCTGTTCACTCGCTAAACGACCTCTTGGGAAACACGTCTCCGGTCGACGGACCGCTCAGATTGCTTCTCGTGTAACTGTGAACTGTGTCAGCGCAGGGAATCCGTCTCTGTTGAGCAGATGTCAATCCTGCCTCGCTTTTGCTTTGTTGCCTCTACCAAGATGATTTCCCGTTTCTCTCTTCACTGGAGCAGGCAGACACAGCCAACGCACATCAAGTGTCAAGAGACACGCTCTGCTGAGCTCAACGCTTGTGCAGATGCACATGTGCGACGAAGTCAACACACGTGCTTGTGGAGAGAAAGAAAGGGACTCCCAGGCGTGTGGAGCGACGGGGAGAAAGAGCGGGCGCTGAGGAACACAGTTTCAAACAGACTGTCTCCACACAAACAGGCACCTGTCTGCAGGTATCCTAGATCTTGATTCTTGAACTTGAGGAAACACGCGTCTGAGCAAAACTCCCAAACGCTTCCAGGAAAGACACAGGCTCTCCCACAAGCACACAAGTGTTTGCCCTCAGCTATAGATCAGGGACAAGCCTGTGAAGAGCAACCAAAGAGCTCGTCCGTCTTTCCCTCAATAGATGGGAGTAGGCGCGCTTGCGGATGTGTGCGTGTGTGTGGCCACGCGTTTGCTTAGGCATCAGTGTGTGAAAAGGTAGGTGCTTTTCTCTAGCTGCGTGTGCGTGCACGTGGTGCTGGGTGCACATCCCTGGGTGCTCGTGGAAAGGTTTCTGCATGGTTTTCGCTGAGGAATCGTGTGTGTGCACATGGACAAAGAGAAGGCGCAGCAACCAGGTTCCAGCGCCGAAGAAGGCAAAAGGCGAGGTTTCCGGCGCTATCTCCTTCTCTCCCCAGAGCTAGTCGCGCAAAGCAAGCCGCTAAGCCGGCGACCGGCAAGAGAGCTACAACGAAGCATGCTGAACGGAGAAAATAGCAGCAGCTCATCTGTTCACACCTTGTTTCTGCCATGTGCTTGAACGCCAAGACGTTCGCGCTTCTGTGAGATGAAAGACGTCCTTCTGCATATGTGGTTGCTCACACCGGTGCACTTGTTAGTGTATCCATTCAGTCCTGGGCTGCGGGGCATTCAGAAGTGGCTCTGTGGAGACGTCTGCATAGAGGCAGCTGTCAGAACACGCACACTCGATTGTTCACCAAAACATATGCAGACGCGTCCTTAGCCTGTAGATTTGGATGCACAGAGTTCCCTGTGTTCGCAAGAGACAAGGGAATCGCGTCTGTGCGCACAGAAGCAATAGCGGACCGTTTCCCTCGGAGTGAACGCGAAAGAGCCGTCTATATACTCGCAGACACGCGAACGTGCCTCAATGCGGTCACAGAGGCAGCAGCTTTTGCACAGATGCTCCTGGTGATTCTGGCACTTTCCAGGCACACTCCTGAAAGTCGCGCACACTGCTGTTCACTCGCTAAACGACCTCTTGGGAAACACGTCTCCGGTCGACGGACCGCTCAGATTGCTTCTCGTGTAACTGTGAACTGTGTCAGCGCAGGGAATCCGTCTCTGTTGAGCAGATGTCAATCCTGCCTCGCTTTTGCTTTGTTGCCTCTACCAAGATGATTTCCCGTTTCTCTCTTCACTGGAGCAGGCAGACACAGCCAACGCACATCAAGTGTCAAGAGACACGCTCTGCTGAGCTCAACGCTTGTGCAGATGCACATGTGCGACGAAGTCAACACACGTGCTTGTGGAGAGAAAGAAAGGGACTCCCAGGCGTGTGGAGCGACGGGGAGAAAGAGCGGGCGCTGAGGAACACAGTTTCAAACAGACTGTCTCCACACAAACAGGCACCTGTCTGCAGGTATCCTAGATCTTGATTCTTGAACTTGAGGAAACACGCGTCTGAGCAAAACTCCCAAACGCTTCCAGGAAAGACACAGGCTCTCCCACAAGCACACAAGTGTTTGCCCTCAGCTATAGATCAGGGACAAGCCTGTGAAGAGCAACCAAAGAGCTCGTCCGTCTTTCCCTCAATAGATGGGAGTAGGCGCGCTTGCGGATGTGTGCGTGTGTGTGGCCACGCGTTTGCTTAGGCATCAGTGTGTGAAAAGGTAGGTGCTTTTCTCTAGCTGCGTGTGCGTGCACGTGGTGCTGGGTGCACATCCCTGGGTGCTCGTGGAAAGGTTTCTGCATGGTTTTCGCTGAGGAATCGTGTGTGTGCACATGGACAAAGAGAAGGCGCAGCAACCAGGTTCCAGCGCCGAAGAAGGCAAAAGGCGAGGTTTCCGGCGCTATCTCCTTCTCTCCCCAGAGCTAGTCGCGCAAAGCAAGCCGCTAAGCCGGCGACCGGCAAGAGAGCTACAACGAAGCATGCCGAACGGAGAAAATAGCAGCAGCTCATCTGTTCACACCTTGTTTCTGCCATGTGCTTGAACGCCAAGACGTTCGCGCTTCTGTGAGATGAAAGACGTCCTTCTGCATATGTGGTTGCTCACACCGGTGCACTTGTTAGTGTATCCATTCAGTCCTGGGCTGCGGGGCATTCAGAAGTGGCTCTGTGGAGACGTCTGCATAGAGGCAGCTGTCAGAACACGCACACTCGATTGTTCACCAAAACATATGCAGACGCGTCCTTAGCCTGTAGATTTGGATGCACAGAGTTCCCTGTGTTCGCAAGAGACAAGGGAATCGCGTCTGTGCGCACAGAAGCAATAGCGGGCCGTTTCCCTCGGAGTGAACGCGAAAGAGCCGTCTATATACTCGCAGACACGCGAACGTGCCTCAATGCGGTCACAGAGGCAGCAGCTTTTGCACGGATGCTCCTGGTGATTCTGGCACTTTCCAGGCACACTCCTGAAAGTCGCGCACACTGCTGTTCACTCGCTAAACGACCTCTTGGGAAACACGTCTCCGGTCGACGGACCGCTCAGATTGCTTCTCGTGTAACTGTGAACTGTGTCAGCGCAGGGAATCCGTCTCTGTTGAGCAGATGTCAATCCTGCCTCGCTTTTGCTTTGTTGCCTCTACCAAGATGATTTCCCGTTTCTCTCTTCACTGGAGCAGGCAGACACAGCCAACGCACATCAAGTGTCAAGAGACACGCTCTGCTGAGCTCAACGCTTGTGCAGATGCACATGTGCGACGAAGTCAACACACGTGCTTGTGGAGAGAAAGAAAGGGACTCCCAGGCGTGTGGAGCGACGGGGAGAAAGAGCGGGCGCTGAGGAACACAGTTTCAAACAGACTGTCTCCACACAAACAGGCACCTGTCTGCAGGTATCCTAGATCTTGATTCTTGAACTTGAGGAAACACGCGTCTGAGCAAAACTCCCAAACGCTTCCAGGAAAGACACAGGCTCTCCCACAAGCACACAAGTGTTTGCCCTCAGCTATAGATCAGGGACAAGCCTGTGAAGAGCAACCAAAGAGCTCGTCCGTCTTTCCCTCAATAGATGGGAGTAGGCGCGCTTGCGGATGTGTGCGTGTGTGTGGCCACGCGTTTGCTTAGGCATCAGTGTGTGAAAAGGTAGGTGCTTTTCTCTAGCTGCGTGTGCGTGCACGTGGTGCTGGGTGCACATCCCTGGGTGCTCGTGGAAAGGTTTCTGCATGGTTTTCGCTGAGGAATCGTGTGTGTGCACATGGACAAAGAGAAGGCGCAGCAACCAGGTTCCAGCGCCGAAGAAGGCAAAAGGCGAGGTTTCCGGCGCTATCTCCTTCTCTCCCCAGAGCTAGTCGCGCAAAGCAAGCCGCTAAGCCGGCGACCGGCAAGAGAGCTACAACGAAGCATGCCGAACGGAGAAAATAGCAGCAGCTCATCTGTTCACACCTTGTTTCTGCCATGTGCTTGAACGCCAAGACGTTCGCGCTTCTGTGAGATGAAAGACGTCCTTCTGCATATGTGGTTGCTCACACCGGTGCACTTGTTAGTGTATCCATTCAGTCCTGGGCTGCGGGGCATTCAGAAGTGGCTCTGTGGAGACGTCTGCATAGAGGCAGCTGTCAGAACACGCACACTCGATTGTTCACCAAAACATATGCAGACGCGTCCTTAGCCTGTAGATTTGGATGCACAGAGTTCCCTGTGTTCGCAAGAGACAAGGGAATCGCGTCTGTGCGCACAGAAGCAATAGCGGACCGTTTCCCTCGGAGTGAACGCGAAAGAGCCGTCTATATACTCGCAGACACGCGAACGTGCCTCAATGCGGTCACAGAGGCAGCAGCTTTTGCACAGATGCTCCTGGTGATTCTGGCACTTTCCAGGCACACTCCTGAAAGTCGCGCACACTGCTGTTCACTCGCTAAACGACCTCTTGGGAAACACGTCTCCGGTCGACGGACCGCTCAGATTGCTTCTCGTGTAACTGTGAACTGTGTCAGCGCAGGGAATCCGTCTCTGTTGAGCAGATGTCAATCCTGCCTCGCTTTTGCTTTGTTGCCTCTACCAAGATGATTTCCCGTTTCTCTCTTCACTGGAGCAGGCAGACACAGCCAACGCACATCAAGTGTCAAGAGACACGCTCTGCTGAGCTCAACGCTTGTGCAGATGCACATGTGCGACGAAGTCAACACACGTGCTTGTGGAGAGAAAGAAAGGGACTCCCAGGCGTGTGGAGCGACGGGGAGAAAGAGCGGGCGCTGAGGAACACAGTTTCAAACAGACTGTCTCCACACAAACAGGCACCTGTCTGCAGGTATCCTAGATCTTGATTCTTGAACTTGAGGAAACACGCGTCTGAGCAAAACTCCCAAACGCTTCCAGGAAAGACACAGGCTCTCCCACAAGCACACAAGTGTTTGCCCTCAGCTATAGATCAGGGACAAGCCTGTGAAGAGCAACCAAAGAGCTCGTCCGTCTTTCCCTCAATAGATGGGAGTAGGCGCGCTTGCGGATGTGTGCGTGTGTGTGGCCACGCGTTTGCTTAGGCATCAGTGTGTGAAAAGGTAGGTGCTTTTCTCTAGCTGCGTGTGCGTGCACGTGGTGCTGGGTGCACATCCCTGGGTGCTCGTGGAAAGGTTTCTGCATGGTTTTCGCTGAGGAATCGTGTGTGTGCACATGGACAAAGAGAAGGCGCAGCAACCAGGTTCCAGCGCCGAAGAAGGCAAAAGGCGAGGTTTCCGGCGCTATCTCCTTCTCTCCCCAGAGCTAGTCGCGCAAAGCAAGCCGCTAAGCCGGCGACCGGCAAGAGAGCTACAACGAAGCATGCCGAACGGAGAAAATAGCAGCAGCTCATCTGTTCACACCTTGTTTCTGCCATGTGCTTGAACGCCAAGACGTTCGCGCTTCTGTGAGATGAAAGACGTCCTTCTGCATATGTGGTTGCTCACACCGGTGCACTTGTTAGTGTATCCATTCAGTCCTGGGCTGCGGGGCATTCAGAAGTGGCTCTGTGGAGACGTCTGCATAGAGGCAGCTGTCAGAACACGCACACTCGATTGTTCACCAAAACATATGCAGACGCGTCCTTAGCCTGTAGATTTGGATGCACAGAGTTCCCTGTGTTCGCAAGAGACAAGGGAATCGCGTCTGTGCGCACAGAAGCAATAGCGGACCGTTTCCCTCGGAGTGAACGCGAAAGAGCCGTCTATATACTCGCAGACACGCGAACGTGCCTCAATGCGGTCACAGAGGCAGCAGCTTTTGCACAGATGCTCCTGGTGATTCTGGCACTTTCCAGGCACACTCCTGAAAGTCGCGCACACTGCTGTTCACTCGCTAAACGACCTCTTGGGAAACACGTCTCCGGTCGACGGACCGCTCAGATTGCTTCTCGTGTAACTGTGAACTGTGTCAGCGCAGGGAATCCGTCTCTGTTGAGCAGATGTCAATCCTGCCTCGCTTTTGCTTTGTTGCCTCTACCAAGATGATTTCCCGTTTCTCTCTTCACTGGAGCAGGCAGACACAGCCAACGCACATCAAGTGTCAAGAGACACGCTCTGCTGAGCTCAACGCTTGTGCAGATGCACATGTGCGACGAAGTCAACACACGTGCTTGTGGAGAGAAAGAAAGGGACTCCCAGGCGTGTGGAGCGACGGGGAGAAAGAGCGGGCGCTGAGGAACACAGTTTCAAACAGACTGTCTCCACACAAACAGGCACCTGTCTGCAGGTATCCTAGATCTTGATTCTTGAACTTGAGGAAACACGCGTCTGAGCAAAACTCCCAAACGCTTCCAGGAAAGACACAGGCTCTCCCACAAGCACACAAGTGTTTGCCCTCAGCTATAGATCAGGGACAAGCCTGTGAAGAGCAACCAAAGAGCTCGTCCGTCTTTCCCTCAATAGATGGGAGTAGGCGCGCTTGCGGATGTGTGCGTGTGTGTGGCCACGCGTTTGCTTAGGCATCAGTGTGTGAAAAGGTAGGTGCTTTTCTCTAGCTGCGTGTGCGTGCACGTGGTGCTGGGTGCACATCCCTGGGTGCTCGTGGAAAGGTTTCTGCATGGTTTTCGCTGAGGAATCGTGTGTGTGCACATGGACAAAGAGAAGGCGCAGCAACCAGGTTCCAGCGCCGAAGAAGGCAAAAGGCGAGGTTTCCGGCGCTATCTCCTTCTCTCCCCAGAGCTAGTCGCGCAAAGCAAGCCGCTAAGCCGGCGACCGGCAAGAGAGCTACAACGAAGCATGCCGAACGGAGAAAATAGCAGCAGCTCATCTGTTCACACCTTGTTTCTGCCATGTGCTTGAACGCCAAGACGTTCGCGCTTCTGTGAGATGAAAGACGTCCTTCTGCATATGTGGTTGCTCACACCGGTGCACTTGTTAGTGTATCCATTCAGTCCTGGGCTGCGGGGCATTCAGAAGTGGCTCTGTGGAGACGTCTGCATAGAGGCAGCTGTCAGAACACGCACACTCGATTGTTCACCAAAACATATGCAGACGCGTCCTTAGCCTGTAGATTTGGATGCACAGAGTTCCCTGTGTTCGCAAGAGACAAGGGAATCGCGTCTGTGCGCACAGAAGCAATAGCGGACCGTTTCCCTCGGAGTGAACGCGAAAGAGCCGTCTATATACTCGCAGACACGCGAACGTGCCTCAATGCGGTCACAGAGGCAGCAGCTTTTGCACAGATGCTCCTGGTGATTCTGGCACTTTCCAGGCACACTCCTGAAAGTCGCGCACACTGCTGTTCACTCGCTAAACGACCTCTTGGGAAACACGTCTCCGGTCGACGGACCGCTCAGATTGCTTCTCGTGTAACTGTGAACTGTGTCAGCGCAGGGAATCCGTCTCTGTTGAGCAGATGTCAATCCTGCCTCGCTTTTGCTTTGTTGCCTCTACCAAGATGATTTCCCGTTTCTCTCTTCACTGGAGCAGGCAGACACAGCCAACGCACATCAAGTGTCAAGAGACACGCTCTGCTGAGCTCAACGCTTGTGCAGATGCACATGTGCGACGAAGTCAACACACGTGCTTGTGGAGAGAAAGAAAGGGACTCCCAGGCGTGTGGAGCGACGGGGAGAAAGAGCGGGCGCTGAGGAACACAGTTTCAAACAGACTGTCTCCACACAAACAGGCACCTGTCTGCAGGTATCCTAGATCTTGATTCTTGAACTTGAGGAAACACGCGTCTGAGCAAAACTCCCAAACGCTTCCAGGAAAGACACAGGCTCTCCCACAAGCACACAAGTGTTTGCCCTCAGCTATAGATCAGGGACAAGCCTGTGAAGAGCAACCAAAGAGCTCGTCCGTCTTTCCCTCAATAGATGGGAGTAGGCGCGCTTGCGGATGTGTGCGTGTGTGTGGCCACGCGTTTGCTTAGGCATCAGTGTGTGAAAAGGTAGGTGCTTTTCTCTAGCTGCGTGTGCGTGCACGTGGTGCTGGGTGCACATCCCTGGGTGCTCGTGGAAAGGTTTCTGCATGGTTTTCGCTGAGGAATCGTGTGTGTGCACATGGACAAAGAGAAGGCGCAGCAACCAGGTTCCAGCGCCGAAGAAGGCAAAAGGCGAGGTTTCCGGCGCTATCTCCTTCTCTCCCCAGAGCTAGTCGCGCAAAGCAAGCCGCTAAGCCGGCGACCGGCAAGAGAGCTACAACGAAGCATGCCGAACGGAGAAAATAGCAGCAGCTCATCTGTTCACACCTTGTTTCTGCCATGTGCTTGAACGCCAAGACGTTCGCGCTTCTGTGAGATGAAAGACGTCCTTCTGCATATGTGGTTGCTCACACCGGTGCACTTGTTAGTGTATCCATTCAGTCCTGGGCTGCGGGGCATTCAGAAGTGGCTCTGTGGAGACGTCTGCATAGAGGCAGCTGTCAGAACACGCACACTCGATTGTTCACCAAAACATATGCAGACGCGTCCTTAGCCTGTAGATTTGGATGCACAGAGTTCCCTGTGTTCGCAAGAGACAAGGGAATCGCGTCTGTGCGCACAGAAGCAATAGCGGACCGTTTCCCTCGGAGTGAACGCGAAAGAGCCGTCTATATACTCGCAGACACGCGAACGTGCCTCAATGCGGTCACAGAGGCAGCAGCTTTTGCACAGATGCTCCTGGTGATTCTGGCACTTTCCAGGCACACTCCTGAAAGTCGCGCACACTGCTGTTCACTCGCTAAACGACCTCTTGGGAAACACGTCTCCGGTCGACGGACCGCTCAGATTGCTTCTCGTGTAACTGTGAACTGTGTCAGCGCAGGGAATCCGTCTCTGTTGAGCAGATGTCAATCCTGCCTCGCTTTTGCTTTGTTGCCTCTACCAAGATGATTTCCCGTTTCTCTCTTCACTGGAGCAGGCAGACACAGCCAACGCACATCAAGTGTCAAGAGACACGCTCTGCTGAGCTCAACGCTTGTGCAGATGCACATGTGCGACGAAGTCAACACACGTGCTTGTGGAGAGAAAGAAAGGGACTCCCAGGCGTGTGGAGCGACGGGGAGAAAGAGCGGGCGCTGAGGAACACAGTTTCAAACAGACTGTCTCCACACAAACAGGCACCTGTCTGCAGGTATCCTAGATCTTGATTCTTGAACTTGAGGAAACACGCGTCTGAGCAAAACTCCCAAACGCTTCCAGGAAAGACACAGGCTCTCCCACAAGCACACAAGTGTTTGCCCTCAGCTATAGATCAGGGACAAGCCTGTGAAGAGCAACCAAAGAGCTCGTCCGTCTTTCCCTCAATAGATGGGAGTAGGCGCGCTTGCGGATGTGTGCGTGTGTGTGGCCACGCGTTTGCTTAGGCATCAGTGTGTGAAAAGGTAGGTGCTTTTCTCTAGCTGCGTGTGCGTGCACGTGGTGCTGGGTGCACATCCCTGGGTGCTCGTGGAAAGGTTTCTGCATGGTTTTCGCTGAGGAATCGTGTGTGTGCACATGGACAAAGAGAAGGCGCAGCAACCAGGTTCCAGCGCCGAAGAAGGCAAAAGGCGAGGTTTCCGGCGCTATCTCCTTCTCTCCCCAGAGCTAGTCGCGCAAAGCAAGCCGCTAAGCCGGCGACCGGCAAGAGAGCTACAACGAAGCATGCCGAACGGAGAAAATAGCAGCAGCTCATCTGTTCACACCTTGTTTCTGCCATGTGCTTGAACGCCAAGACGTTCGCGCTTCTGTGAGATGAAAGACGTCCTTCTGCATATGTGGTTGCTCACACCGGTGCACTTGTTAGTGTATCCATTCAGTCCTGGGCTGCGGGGCATTCAGAAGTGGCTCTGTGGAGACGTCTGCATAGAGGCAGCTGTCAGAACACGCACACTCGATTGTTCACCAAAACATATGCAGACGCGTCCTTAGCCTGTAGATTTGGATGCACAGAGTTCCCTGTGTTCGCAAGAGACAAGGGAATCGCGTCTGTGCGCACAGAAGCAATAGCGGACCGTTTCCCTCGGAGTGAACGCGAAAGAGCCGTCTATATACTCGCAGACACGCGAACGTGCCTCAATGCGGTCACAAAGGCAGCAGCTTTTGCACAGATGCTCCTGGTGATTCTGGCACTTTCCAGGCACACTCCTGAAAGTCGCGCACACTGCTGTTCACTCGCTAAACGACCTCTTGGGAAACACGTCTCCGGTCGACGGACCGCTCAGATTGCTTCTCGTGTAACTGTGAACTGTGTCAGCGCAGGGAATCCGTCTCTGTTGAGCAGATGTCAATCCTGCCTCGCTTTTGCTTTGTTGCCTCTACCAAGATGATTTCCCGTTTCTCTCTTCACTGGAGCAGGCAGACACAGCCAACGCACATCAAGTGTCAAGAGACACGCTCTGCTGAGCTCAACGCTTGTGCAGATGCACATGTGCGACGAAGTCAACACACGTGCTTGTGGAGAGAAAGAAAGGGACTCCCAGGCGTGTGGAGCGACGGGGAGAAAGAGCGGGCGCTGAGGAACACAGTTTCAAACAGACTGTCTCCACACAAACAGGCACCTGTCTGCAGGTATCCTAGATCTTGATTCTTGAACTTGAGGAAACACGCGTCTGAGCAAAACTCCCAAACGCTTCCAGGAAAGACACAGGCTCTCCCACAAGCACACAAGTGTTTGCCCTCAGCTATAGATCAGGGACAAGCCTGTGAAGAGCAACCAAAGAGCTCGTCCGTCTTTCCCTCAATAGATGGGAGTAGGCGCGCTTGCGGATGTGTGCGTGTGTGTGGCCACGCGTTTGCTTAGGCATCAGTGTGTGAAAAGGTAGGTGCTTTTCTCTAGCTGCGTGTGCGTGCACGTGGTGCTGGGTGCACATCCCTGGGTGCTCGTGGAAAGGTTTCTGCATGGTTTTCGCTGAGGAATCGTGTGTGTGCACATGGACAAAGAGAAGGCGCAGCAACCAGGTTCCAGCGCCGAAGAAGGCAAAAGGCGAGGTTTCCGGCGCTATCTCCTTCTCTCCCCAGAGCTAGTCGCGCAAAGCAAGCCGCTAAGCCGGCGACCGGCAAGAGAGCTACAACGAAGCATGCCGAACGGAGAAAATAGCAGCAGCTCATCTGTTCACACCTTGTTTCTGCCATGTGCTTGAACGCCAAGACGTTCGCGCTTCTGTGAGATGAAAGACGTCCTTCTGCATATGTGGTTGCTCACACCGGTGCACTTGTTAGTGTATCCATTCAGTCCTGGGCTGCGGGGCATTCAGAAGTGGCTCTGTGGAGACGTCTGCATAGAGGCAGCTGTCAGAACACGCACACTCGATTGTTCACCAAAACATATGCAGACGCGTCCTTAGCCTGTAGATTTGGATGCACAGAGTTCCCTGTGTTCGCAAGAGACAAGGGAATCGCGTCTGTGCGCACAGAAGCAATAGCGGGCCGTTTCCCTCGGAGTGAACGCGAAAGAGCCGTCTATATACTCGCAGACACGCGAACGTGCCTCAATGCGGTCACAGAGGCAGCAGCTTTTGCACGGATGCTCCTGGTGATTCTGGCACTTTCCAGGCACACTCCTGAAAGTCGCGCACACTGCTGTTCACTCGCTAAACGACCTCTTGGGAAACACGTCTCCGGTCGACGGACCGCTCAGATTGCTTCTCGTGTAACTGTGAACTGTGTCAGCGCAGGGAATCCGTCTCTGTTGAGCAGATGTCAATCCTGCCTCGCTTTTGCTTTGTTGCCTCTACCAAGATGATTTCCCGTTTCTCTCTTCACTGGAGCAGGCAGACACAGCCAACGCACATCAAGTGTCAAGAGACACGCTCTGCTGAGCTCAACGCTTGTGCAGATGCACATGTGCGACGAAGTCAACACACGTGCTTGTGGAGAGAAAGAAAGGGACTCCCAGGCGTGTGGAGCGACGGGGAGAAAGAGCGGGCGCTGAGGAACACAGTTTCAAACAGACTGTCTCCACACAAACAGGCACCTGTCTGCAGGTATCCTAGATCTTGATTCTTGAACTTGAGGAAACACGCGTCTGAGCAAAACTCCCAAACGCTTCCAGGAAAGACACAGGCTCTCCCACAAGCACACAAGTGTTTGCCCTCAGCTATAGATCAGGGACAAGCCTGTGAAGAGCAACCAAAGAGCTCGTCCGTCTTTCCCTCAATAGATGGGAGTAGGCGCGCTTGCGGATGTGTGCGTGTGTGTGGCCACGCGTTTGCTTAGGCATCAGTGTGTGAAAAGGTAGGTGCTTTTCTCTAGCTGCGTGTGCGTGCACGTGGTGCTGGGTGCACATCCCTGGGTGCTCGTGGAAAGGTTTCTGCATGGTTTTCGCTGAGGAATCGTGTGTGTGCACATGGACAAAGAGAAGGCGCAGCAACCAGGTTCCAGCGCCGAAGAAGGCAAAAGGCGAGGTTTCCGGCGCTATCTCCTTCTCTCCCCAGAGCTAGTCGCGCAAAGCAAGCCGCTAAGCCGGCGACCGGCAAGAGAGCTACAACGAAGCATGCCGAACGGAGAAAATAGCAGCAGCTCATCTGTTCACACCTTGTTTCTGCCATGTGCTTGAACGCCAAGACGTTCGCGCTTCTGTGAGATGAAAGACGTCCTTCTGCATATGTGGTTGCTCACACCGGTGCACTTGTTAGTGTATCCATTCAGTCCTGGGCTGCGGGGCATTCAGAAGTGGCTCTGTGGAGACGTCTGCATAGAGGCAGCTGTCAGAACACGCACACTCGATTGTTCACCAAAACATATGCAGACGCGTCCTTAGCCTGTAGATTTGGATGCACAGAGTTCCCTGTGTTCGCAAGAGACAAGGGAATCGCGTCTGTGCGCACAGAAGCAATAGCGGACCGTTTCCCTCGGAGTGAACGCGAAAGAGCCGTCTATATACTCGCAGACACGCGAACGTGCCTCAATGCGGTCACAGAGGCAGCAGCTTTTGCACGGATGCTCCTGGTGATTCTGGCACTTTCCAGGCACACTCCTGAAAGTCGCGCACACTGCTGTTCACTCGCTAAACGACCTCTTGGGAAACACGTCTCCGGTCGACGGACCGCTCAGATTGCTTCTCGTGTAACTGTGAACTGTGTCAGCGCAGGGAATCCGTCTCTGTTGAGCAGATGTCAATCCTGCCTCGCTTTTGCTTTGTTGCCTCTACCAAGATGATTTCCCGTTTCTCTCTTCACTGGAGCAGGCAGACACAGCCAACGCACATCAAGTGTCAAGAGACACGCTCTGCTGAGCTCAACGCTTGTGCAGATGCACATGTGCGACGAAGTCAACACACGTGCTTGTGGAGAGAAAGAAAGGGACTCCCAGGCGTGTGGAGCGACGGGGAGAAAGAGCGGGCGCTGAGGAACACAGTTTCAAACAGACTGTCTCCACACAAACAGGCACCTGTCTGCAGGTATCCTAGATCTTGATTCTTGAACTTGAGGAAACACGCGTCTGAGCAAAACTCCCAAACGCTTCCAGGAAAGACACAGGCTCTCCCACAAGCACACAAGTGTTTGCCCTCAGCTATAGATCAGGGACAAGCCTGTGAAGAGCAACCAAAGAGCTCGTCCGTCTTTCCCTCAATAGATGGGAGTAGGCGCGCTTGCGGATGTGTGCGTGTGTGTGGCCACGCGTTTGCTTAGGCATCAGTGTGTGAAAAGGTAGGTGCTTTTCTCTAGCTGCGTGTGCGTGCACGTGGTGCTGGGTGCACATCCCTGGGTGCTCGTGGAAAGGTTTCTGCATGGTTTTCGCTGAGGAATCGTGTGTGTGCACATGGACAAAGAGAAGGCGCAGCAACCAGGTTCCAGCGCCGAAGAAGGCAAAAGGCGAGGTTTCCGGCGCTATCTCCTTCTCTCCCCAGAGCTAGTCGCGCAAAGCAAGCCGCTAAGCCGGCGACCGGCAAGAGAGCTACAACGAAGCATGCCGAACGGAGAAAATAGCAGCAGCTCATCTGTTCACACCTTGTTTCTGCCATGTGCTTGAACGCCAAGACGTTCGCGCTTCTGTGAGATGAAAGACGTCCTTCTGCATATGTGGTTGCTCACACCGGTGCACTTGTTAGTGTATCCATTCAGTCCTGGGCTGCGGGGCATTCAGAAGTGGCTCTGTGGAGACGTCTGCATAGAGGCAGCTGTCAGAACACGCACACTCGATTGTTCACCAAAACATATGCAGACGCGTCCTTAGCCTGTAGATTTGGATGCACAGAGTTCCCTGTGTTCGCAAGAGACAAGGGAATCGCGTCTGTGCGCACAGAAGCAATAGCGGACCGTTTCCCTCGGAGTGAACGCGAAAGAGCCGTCTATATACTCGCAGACACGCGAACGTGCCTCAATGCGGTCACAGAGGCAGCAGCT